>NW_027192206.1:170437-397927 GCF_041956535.1 Calcarisporiella thermophila
ACAAGTGTGGACAGACGCCATTGCACAATGCTGCGATGTTTGGATGTATGGAGGTAGTGAAGCATTTGGTGGAAAATTATAGTGCAAATGTGAATGCTACAGAAAAGTTTGGACAGACACCATTGCACAAAGCTGCGAGATTTGGATGTATGGAGGTTGTGAAGCATTTGGTGGAAAATTATTGTGCAAATGTGAATGCTACAGACATGGATGGACAGACACCATTGCACGAAGCTGCGAGGCTTGGACATATGGAGGTAGTGGAGCAGTTGGTGGGAAATTATAGTGCAGATGTGAATGCTACAGACAAGTGTGGACAGACACCATTGCACTCTGCAGCATCACATAGACACACGAAGGTAGTGAAGCAGTTGGTGGAAAAGTATGATACTGATGTGTGCGCTACGAACGGGAGTGGATGGACCACTTTGCGTTGTGCTTCAGAAGGAGGACATATAGAAATAATGAAAGAGTGATAAATAATGTGAAAATTATGTGCGATCTAAGGTAAGAATTGAAATGACGCTATTTCATTGTGCTATAGGCAAAGATAGTGTTGAAGCTTTAGAGCTGCTTGGGAGGATAGGAATTTTAGACGTTAATGCAAAGGACTGGGATGGATGGGTACCGCAACATTACACAGTGAAGGATGGTTATATCGAGTTTATTATAAAGCTCGTGGATAACTATGATACTGAAGAATTATAAGACAATTAGCGGATCGACACCGTTGCACCTTGCTGCGACAAAGGGGAAATTCCGGATTATGAAGCATTTAACGAAAGAGTATAATGCGGGTGTGGATGTTGTAAAAGAGTTTGGATATACACCAATACACTGTGTCGCTAAAAATGGACATTGGGATGTCGTAAAAGCAGTTGATAGAATATTATAATGTGGATATCAATACCAGAGACAAAGAAGGTTGGACTTGTCACGTGCAATGGACACCTGGACATCCTGAAATGGCTGGCAGAGGAACGCTATTGAAATACGAAAACCAATGATAAAAATTGGTCCACTTCATTGCAGTTGGCCACGTGGAAAGGCAATTATTGGAAATTTATGATGCAGATATACAGATTAAGGACAGTTATGGATGGAAAGCACAGAATTGGGCGTCTTTGAAAGGGTGAACTGCGGTTCATAGGCAACTAGAAACATACCAAGAGACAAGACCATCAGAAAAGGATGTAATCAAGTTCGAATATTCAACTGCAAATTGAAGCGATCCTATATTTTCACCTATTATTATTTTTGTAAATATTTGTTATCTTCACAAATTCTCATTGGTATTATTTGGCATATGGGAAGCATTATTAGGTTATCTACCCTATATGTTTCTATAATTTAATAGAAAAGTTGAAATTGTGATAGTTATTGTGTATATATGCAGATTGAACCTTTATATCATCCAACACTCTGGTAAATGCAAGAGTTCTTCTGATATATTGAACCTATTTTTTAGCTCTAACATCAGACATTGGTTTACTCTTTAACTGAGAGCAGACATTAAATAAATCCTGTCCTCTAGAAAATAGTAATCTAAGATCCTCTTCCGGTAAGTTTGATTTCAAGAAAGTTACCCTCTTAATCTTCAAAGAATTTTGAATTTTAAAACATAATTATCATCTTCTTAATAATAAGAGCGTATATTGATAAGCTCCAGTTCAATTAGTGGAGCATAGTGGGTATGTTAATTCTTGATACATTCTCTGTAAAGAATATAGCTTACATTTAACAAGTTTAGAAAAAATAGATATCGTTCTTTTAGCATCTAGTAATCACTGCCTAATCAGCAGTCCACAAAATAATAGGATTGCTAAAAAATACAGTCGATAAATAATTATAGATAACCTAGAGGGAAGGGATGATGGATTGTAACCCTCATAACAACTATTTTCTCCTATTAAAGAGTCAGTAACTTCACTTTTTCATAGATATGAGTATCTCTCCTGCTGGTTTTGGTGAATTCTTATCGGGACGAAATGGAGTTGACGTATCCGCAAGGCGGAACTCATATCGCCTCAATAAAACAATGCATAGGTTCTTAATCGCATTTATGGCGAACCTCCTACCCGGACACGTATGCTAAATGAAAAAAAAAAAAGTATGCCAATTATTTTTCTCATTGAGACGATTCTTAAATATCCACAATCTAACCGGTCCCATGCCAAAAAGCTACTCAAGCAAAACATGCTTTCATGAGCCAAATTTCAGGAACTATTGTAATAACAGGACTTACGATATAATCCTCGCTCGGCTTCGTGGATGTTTTTGAGGTTCCTACCCACCGCCATGGATTAAAATCTTTGTCCATGTTTTTTTCCTCTGCAGAATAGTGCGCAGACATCATGTTCATATGTATATGTGTTCCTTTTGGGATATCAAACCCATTGTTTAGCTTAATATTTGTTAGAGCTTTATGGGGAATCCAAAGAAAAGGGTGCTGCTTCCTCAGCGTCTCTCGCACAAATGAATCAAGCTTGACCATTTGATTCAACGTGGTTTCCGTGAGCTCGCCATTGAATTCATTTTGCTCCGCAAGGAGTTCAGGGCCAAGTTTATCATAGAATCTGGCTAGCGTATAGAACACGTAATTGGCATTGAGGACTATGGGGCTCGCTTGAAAATAAAAAAAATCGAAATTAGACAGAGGTTATTGTCGAATAAATAGATATCCAGGTTACTGGAAGGATAAACGGTTGCATGAATCCTTTTTACGACATTATCGATATAGAAATTATCGGCAGGCAAGGTTTCAATCAATTCTTGCAAAAAATCGCTCTATAAATATGGAGGGGAGAACGAATGTATATAGAAGAGAAATTTAAACCAAATCAACTCCGTTCCAAACCAAAAACCACAATGCTTTACTTACCGGACGCTCCCAGTTAGGATTTTCCTTGGCTTCCTGCACTCGTCGTTCTATTTCTGGCTTTATTAATCGACGCAGCTCACGCAAATGCTTCCCCGGCAATTCCAGATACCAATACATTAAGCGCTCTAGTACTTTAAATTGCCTCAAGAGAGGTCTCTGATTATTCCGTAGTTCTGAATAGTATCTCCCATATTGTGCAATCATGCTGTTAAATAATAATATTAGCTCCGAATTTTGGCTTAATTCTTCTCCTACAATTGCCGAAGCATTCGAAGTGATTATAATATTGCGAATAGTATTGTAGCCGTCAATGACCTTTTCTCCTGTGAAAGAAGTGCCAATAAACTGATCGCAAGCTTTTTCAATTCTATGTGAAACGCGCAATGTCATGGTTTCAAGTTTGGAGTTAATATGTTTTCTGATAAAAGTCCCAAAGTGGCTGGGATCTTGGGTATTTCCAGGAAAACGAATTAATTCTCGCAACATTGAATACTAAGAATTCAAATCCAACTTGCTTAGTTTGTTCCATTTAATTTCGTGATGACCCGATCACTCGAATATACTTACGTCTCTCAACGCCTGTACAAAGCTAGCATTCTTACTCAGCATAATAGACGGGGCAATGGATTTATCGACCACTACGATTTCACGATCATTAAACTTCATTCGAAATACAGGGCCATAGACAGCGGTGCACTGTTCAAGGAATTCTTGCGGGGCTGTGTCGAAATCCTTTATCTTGCTAGGAAGGGAATCCAATGAGACCGCTGGCGGGAGATTATACTAAATCAAGCAACTCAGTAATTTTTCTCAACTAAGAAAGCTAAAATGTATTGGTACTTTGCGAGTCCAGAAAACACAATTAATTACATAGCCCAACCCGAAGATAACGAAAGCGCTCAGAAGCGCGGGAAGGATGTCGATACTCTGTAGAATCGGCCCACTCATTTGATAATGTAAGCCAATCTCTTTCGCGCATGAAAGCAACCCTCGAACTTAAAGCTAGCGAGCCATACCACTTGAATTTAAATATCTCAACGGAATCTCCGGAAATCGAATTCCCAGAGGTCACGATTCATGCACTTAATAGGAAAGATGAAAATTACACGTTAAGCGGGAGATTCGGGAGCTGTGAGAATTCTGATTAAGCCCAGGAGTAGGATTAGTTTGAAAGTACGGTTGACGTGCCATTCATCCTTTTCTCACACATAATAATATTTATTATTGAGTGCTTCGCAATATCTAAACTAAATGCTTGGAAGAGCCACAGGTATAGGAAGATGTTCTCAATTACACAAAATGCCATAATCTACAAATCTGGTTAGTGCCGCTTCTGTCGATGATCTAATAAAATGATTCGGCTAATTATGTTAATGGGTTGTTATTTTGTGTAGTGAAATATGACAAGGCTTCTGAGAACGCTGTAACCAAATGATCTTACTAAGTGCGCGATCCAAACACTCACAATCGAAAAGATAGAACATATTCGAGTTTTTTATATAAATATCTATAATATTGGCTAGCACAGTTAAACAATGGGTCAGAAAGTATATCCCCCCATTTTGAATATCCCAGTAAGTTGTCCTACTGTACTTTGAAGCTGTTGTTTAGCTTATTGTGATATATCTATGCATCTCTCTATCGAAACATACTATCGTATTTTGAACCTTTATCCCTTTGAAATAAATGTAATGTTAAATTTGTTAGATCAAAAGTCAATTTCTACCCAATGACGCCTTTACTTGTCTGCTCTTCAAGGTTGTAATACCCTCTAATATACAATGAGGGCTAACTGCATTATATGTAGCATTAATTTATTAAGATGACAAAATATTGCCTGTATGCTCCTTGCCTATTCTCGTCCATGCACATCATATATTATTAATTCATACAAATTCCATAGCCCCTTGACAAGATAGAGTTCTCTTGGGATATTTTAGATCTTGCGAGCACATGCAATTAGAAATTTTACTGTAATACATATAACAAAATAAAAATATATTCCAATGTTCGAATATAGGGCCTGGTTTATCTGTTTACGAAGTGCCTATCCAAAAATCTATAGGATGGTTCCACGAGTGCTTCGTATTCCGGATCCCCAGGCATTAATGTCAAGTAGAAGAGGTGATCTTTGCCTTCCGCTAGCAATAATTCATACGAAACACCAGCGTTTTTAAATGCCTCCGAGAGCTCTTTCGCCTCCGAACTGGGAACCGTTGAATCATCGCTCCCATGAAGAATGTAGGTTGGCGGATAGATAGAGGAGATGTTTTCTAATGCTGTCCAAGAAGCTAGATCCTCTCGCTTGGAGTCGTCCTTAGGATCGAAGCCAAGTATACTCTCTACCCATATGCCTTTCTGCCGCAAATATTCGTACAGTCTAAACCTGGGGTGAGTCAACAGATTTTCTGCGGTGAACGAGCACCCAGATAGCGGACGTTTCGAATAAAGTTCTCTCCCAACACTGTCCGAAATCGGCTCTGAAAAAGTCATTTGAGGTTCTCGGAAAAATGGGCTTGCTAAATTGCCACTGCCAGAGTAGTCGATTATTGCTTTTGGTTTTGGAGAAAACTTATATCCCGAAAGCAAAGCGAGAGTTGCACCCGCTGATGCTCCGAAAACCGCCACATTATCGAGATCCAGAGGGCCAACCGTTTCAGATGCCTTTTGGTGCAACCACTTCCAGGCGTCCTCGCAATCTGTCCATAATTCATCAATATTGACCTCAGGTACAAGCCGGTAATCCACGGACATAAGAACCCAATTCCGTTTGATAATCTCTCCAATCTTGACCCCATCGATGGTTTCTCGACTCCCAAATACAAAGCCACCTCCATGCATAAAGAATACTACTGGTCGACCATTTTCGGGGACCGGGAAAGCGCCGGGAAGGTATATGTCGATGTTGAGGGGTAGGTCATCTACAATTTTATAGACGACTGTGTGCTTGGTGAATTCTGGAGTAGACATCAAATAAAAAAGAAATGAAAAAGGAATGTAATCCTAAAGAATTCTTAAGTGTAAAATATACCAAAAAAACGGTATAAATTTGGAGATGGTATATATAGGGTTAGGAGAACAAGAAGCAATTAAGCTTCTTGTTCTCGCTTCTAGCCGAAAATCGGGGGGAATATCGCGTCAAATCGACCATATTTATTTGGTTTATTTTTAAAGCCTCTTCCCACTAAATTTAGCTATTGGCCCAGTCACAACATCTAACAACATCGCCGAGAGTCGGATAGAATCTAGTTCAATATTGTATTGATGAGGAATCTAAAAAAGGTTAGTCCATCCTATTCAACAGACTCTTTTTCTGGCATTCCTTTTCTCGAATGCGGGCTCTTTTATTATAAAGTGGGGAAAGAAATCTATCTAAAGAATTAATAATTATTTCACTGTTATTAATTTTTCACAGTAAATTCAATTTTCATTTCCTCCTCTCCATTCACGAATCAGCCTTTATGAATTTCTATATACGCTATTATTAGACGCCAATGAGTTCTCTTAGTAGAGTTTAAAGATCGGGTAGCTCGTTCTTTGGCTTCCAAAAAATTCCTAAGTGCCAGAAGTGAATTATTGGTCTGAAGATATTAATTGGGTCTCTATTGGACAAGGTTAGACATTTGAACACTTTCGAACTCCGGATATGGACCCTATTTCATTAGTTTGGCAACTTACAGTGCGTGGTGAGTGATCCAAAAAGCAATAGGAAGACTCAGGTGATTTACTCCGAAGCAGCGGGCAATGGTGTGGTGTAGAAGTGATAATTTTACCGTCTGCTGTTGAGTTTATACGAAATACCAACTTATCTAAACTTCTTCACGAGTTCTTGCGATATTGAAGTGGATATTGCTGCTTTTCAGACCAAAACTTCAGCTAAAAGTAGGCATAGAGGTAATTTTGCAAGGTAATCGCCAAGAATAGGCGAACTGGGCACCATTGTTGAAATCGATATAGCGATGAGTGTCTAACAAATTAAAATCTAGGTCACAAGAGTATTTGTCCTGGAATTATGTCGTGATATATTCTAGCCTTATGAGAAATGTTCTGTGCTGATTATATTTTCAAGGATGAATCAATCAACATAATCAAATTGTCAAATTGAAGAATACAATTTGTATAAAAATAAAATTAAAACTTAGGCCACTTGCCACAAGAAGCACGATGAGAAAATGTTGCAGTAAGACTGCAATCTCACTTAGCTGCGCGCCAATATGGCTTAAATAAAGGAAACCGAAACGCTGGAGTATTGGGGATATTAGCCTCAATTTGCGGTCACGCTATGTGAAAAAAATCTCTTATCTAACCGTTCTTTGCTCAGTTATTTATTACTCTCTCTCCTCGTTTATAAACAACAATTTCATCACTACTAGCGTTTTTTATTTTTTTTTTAAAAAAATGAAACGAATTTCAAACAAGACTCGTGCCAGCGTTATTCAGCTCGCAAAGGAGGGAAAATCTACTCGTCAAATTGGTAAAGCTCTGAGCATTCATTATTCTACGTCCGCCAAAATTATAAGGGAGGAAGCAGAGCGACGCCCTGAGCTCAAAAGACTGAGACAAAATAGTGGTCGCCCTCGCATTCTGGATGAGCGGGATGAGAGAAAAATAGCTATATTGATGAGGTCTGGTCAGTGCCAAAGCGCGACCGCTGTGAAAAGATACTTCAAAGAGGAATATAACAGAGAAGTGAGCCTCAGTGTCGTGAAGAGAGCGATGCAACGAGAAGAAGAACGTGCTGAGGCACAAGCAAAGAAGCCTCGGAAACCTGTTCGCCGCACAAAAACCTCATTCCGCCCGAGGAAGCCCTCTGAGATTAGAGGCGAGTAGTGGATTCTGATGGGAAATACTTGACGTTAATGAATACAAGCAGAAGGCGATACTATTACGAGAGCTATAAAGGGCCACTCCGTAGTAGATATAATCAACCTGGACTGAATAGGGGGTTAATGGTTTGATGGATTTTTTAGCTGCTCATGGCGTTGGACATATATTATGTATTGATGGAGGACTTACAGCTGCCATCTACTGCACCGTATTCACTGAAGACTGCAAAGGATATTGGGGAAATGTGGGTCCATTAAGTCGAAAGTATAATATTTCAGTAAGACGAGGGAACCCAAATCCACTGCCAATGGAATGGCAGCAGCATATCTCAATATATGCTCTTTTTCGGCCCTGCGGTCATGACAATTTTCTTAAATATATGGGTACCATATATCCCCAATAGTAATGTAGATGTTGTAGTTTTCTACAATATACTCCCGCCATTCTCCTGCAGCAACGTATTGAAGTATTAATATTGTATGAAACAAAGAGAAATTTGTATCGAAGATATTGTTATTGCAAACCGCAAATTAGTAAGTTGGTCAATATATATTCAATTGTATATACCAGATATAACAGCAAAACAATTAAAATAAGAATAAGCTCTAAATTAAAAAATAAACAGCAATAAAATAAAACCAAGAAACACGTTGAGACCGCTGGCCGTCACTTGCGGGTTCGAAGAGCTATGGGACTGTAGTAATTTCCCTGCTATTGTAGCGGAGGGAAGTACGGTTTTCCCCATGACGGTAACTACTTCGGTGTATGGGCTATGGGGGTGGGACCCGCTGGTTGGTTCGCTTTCTTCACCATCTCCGCTTTCTTGCTCATTTGTCGGAAGAGGAGCCTCGTATTTATAATGGATGATGGTCGTCACATGAATAGGTATATCGAGGAAAACGCGTGGTCGTTCCGGGAATGGAGCAATAGACGGCCGAATAGGAGCCCCAGTGGAAGCAATTTCGGGTTCCGGGGAATCGGCTTCTTCGACTTCAGGGTGAAGTAAAGGGGTCGAGTCAGCGCGAAGGTTATTTAGCGTGTACGTTGGAACTGCGGGTGTCTGAGTAGGTCCAGAATTCGGCTGTTTGATGGCAATGGGATAATAAGGTGGAACCCGCGTAGTAACAGGATAATTCGCGAGTGTGATTAAAATGGGCTTAAGGCTGGGGGTGCGGACCGGCGAGGGGAACGAATAGAGAGTGGGAGAGTCTATGGGGGTATTGGAAGCAATTTCGAGAGTCGAGGCAGAACTTGCGATCGTCTCTATATCCTGCTCCGGGGGAACGGAGAAGCGCGTTTCTTTGGCTTCCAGAACATTGATTGATGCTGTTGGTTGTTCCTGGAGGTCATCCATGCTATTGGTTTCGGTAGCTTTACTCTGGAGGGTAGTCGTGGCTAGAGGGTAAGTCATTTTGCTTGCGGTCTCCATCTCAGGTTGTCGTATGCTGTCCGGCTCTACGGATATGGGATGCTTGATGAAAAGGGCTAATGGAGCCGGAGTAGCAGCAACCACTATGTCATTAGAACGCGCCTCAACCATGGCCGTTTCCTCCACCGGTGGGTGATCCATGTGTTTCGCGGGAGCTTGCGTGGACTCTAGCTGAATAAGAGGGGGGACAAGGGCAAGATCATGGGTCACTGACCCCGCGTGCACCGAAACGAGAAAAAAGGTCCCCAAAACAATAGCACGGTAGGACACTGTCATTCAACTTGGTGTTTACTTTAGCGTCTAAGTAAAAAAATATTGAGAAAGAAAAAAGTGTATAAAAGAACAAGGGGCGCATGGATGCGATATGCTTCCATTTTAAACTAACTTCTATAGTGGAACTAATTAAGTCTCGATTGAAATTCGGTGGCAAATTTAGGATCGCAACCGATTGTATAACGATATCTTCAGCGTATAACTGCTACAGGACACATTGAGATTCTTATACGGTTCTTGAACTAACTGAATTCCGTCCATTGCTGGATGTAAAAACCACATTTGTTTATAAACTCTACTTGACCCATGATGAGGGCTGCCCAACAATTCTCTGACATTCGATATTTGAGAATCTAAGGATTCTCTTAGATTCTCAATTTTCATTTTATATTCATGTGCGAAGACACTGAAGGGTCCATGCTTGCATTCAAGATGCTATAGCGTGAAAATGATTGGATTTCTCATGAAGATGGACAATGGAATGGGCTCAAGTAAAAGCGCTATTATATTCTACAAAGCTTTCGGAAATTGGTTTCTCTATTGAATTTGGCGGACTATTGATAAAGCAGTCCGTTTATTTTATTGAAAATCGCGTTTGATTCCCTCTAGAGTACACTTTATAACGCCTTTCATTCTCCCCCCCCCCTTTTTTTTTCTTTTAGAACCATGCAATACACCTATGACGAACATGGCACAACCTTCAACTACTTTCTCTTAACTATCCTCTCCATTGTCTTATTCCCATCGACCATCTCTCTTCTTGTCAAAAAGAAAGGTTTAAAATCTCAACGCGTGAATAAAGTGCCGCTGCATGGCCTCTGACTGTTCGTTTATTTAGATAATCTAAAGGAAGCAAATTGTGTGTGTGAACCGTGCCGGAACAAACGCACTCTCCAGGCCCGTCTAAAGAAAAAGTCTCTGCCAATCAACGCAAAGTAAAAACAAAAACATGGACTCTTTACACATCGATTCAATAACGCGTTGTATTTCCATGTAGATTATTACTCTTGACTCTTGGCTGGATATTTTTTGCGTTTATAGCATATCGCACCTCCCTCACTAAGATTGAAAACAAGCAATGGAACCCTTATGAAATTCTTGGTGTGTCGGAGGTAGGACTAATTATGACCACCCCAAAAATTGAAAAAAGATCATATTGACGAGAATATTGCATTAGAGCACAAATCCAGCCGCTATCAAGAAAGCATACCGAAAGCTTAGCTTACGCTTTCATCCCGACAAGATTCAGGCATCGAGTGAGAAAGAAAAATTAGCAGCCGAAGCCAAGTTTGTCGATATAACCAAAGCATATAAAGCGTAAGTTTTCGAAGAACAGAAAAGAGGTTCTGTTTGGTTGACCGGTTAAGTTATTTCAGGCTAACGGATGAAGAGGCAAGGAAGAATTTCGAAGAATTTGGACATCCTGATGGGAGACAGGGTATGGTTCGCTTATGATCCTTCCCCGCACATGTGGTTGAACATTAATCTATTTTTGGTTCATATAGCATTTACGGTTGGCATCGCACTACCAAGCTGGATTGTGAGGGCTAACAATCAACCCATCGTCATCGGAGTCTATGGGCTCGTCTTTGGTTTGATCCTTCCAATCTTTGTGGTAACTTTATTAACTGAGATAAGAATCTTTGACTTCCTTTATAATCAACTCTATCCATCTGCAGGGCCGTTGGTGGTATGGGTCGCTTAGCTATGGAAAGAACAAGATCCTAAACACGACGATGGGACTATATTTTCAGGAGATCAAGAGAAGTACGAATCTTAAGTGTAAGTCACATTATAATATTGGCCCATTTGTCTCGTGCTAAACCAGACTCTACTGGCTTGGCCTTTTTGAATTAGCTCTCTTGGATGTTCTCTCGGCATCTATAGAATTCAAGGAGCTAATAGAGCCAAGGCCGTCCGATAACCATCATATACCTGTGTTGATGCGCGAGATTAAAGATGAAGTGGAGTTCCGGGGCGAGAAATTTGAAAAGAGCAAGCGGGTAAGCATTTCTTCCAAGAGGTATTTGTGAGCTTAGTTAATATTCCATTCAACATCTTTTAGTATACCGCACCTTATTGCCAAAAGGCTATCACACTTATCTATGCGCACCTTTTACGAATAGAAATATCCAACGTTGAGTTGGCACGAGGTAATTATTTTCTAAAAGTTGTACTAGTAGAAAACGAAAAAACAGTATTAATGACGGGCTCAAAATAAACAAAGACCAAGTGACGATCGTTGAGAAATCCTTGCACCAATTGCTTGGTATGCTACAAGCTGCGGCAGCCCAGGGCTGGTTTACCACGACTGCGCAGTGCATTGAGCTTTCCCAATTGGTAGTGCAAGCCATGCATCCCGCCGACTCGCCTCTGTTGCAGCTACCCCACCTGACGCCCGACATGTTGCGCCCTACGAAACATCGAAAACGGCCTCCGCGGACCATTAGTCAGTTAGCGACGATGAACGAGGCTGAAAGATCAGGGTTGCTTTTGGATTTGAGCAATACTGAGCGCGAGGAGGTGACGTGGGTGATGCAACAGATGTGGGCCATTGAAGTTTCTAAGGCCACTTTTAAGGGTAATTGGACTCCTATACTCTTTTCAACTGTGCTCTCTAACCCATTCTGGCCTCACTTTTAATCGTCCTTTAGTTGCCGGCGAGACCGTGATCACTCCCAATTCGATGGTGACCCTTATCCTCAGATTGAACACCGTTAATCCCTATGACCATCATGCCGTTCCTCCTAAACCGAGCCCCGATTCTAAATCTTCTCCTCAAAAACCCTCTTCCCGCTCTACCAAGGAAACTTCCCCTCCATCACCCAAGACTACACCCAAATTGTCGGACTCTACTCCAGCCACAGAAGATGCGACCGTTCCGGAAAGTGATGCAACTACGCCTCCTGCAAGCCAGGGCGATCAAGAGGTTAATGTTCCAGAAGTGAAGTCCGAGGACCCGCTGAGAAAGGAAACGCCACATGGAGAAGAAAAAGATGCATTAATAGAAACTCAAATCCGCAAAGAAGAAGCAAAGAAGGTTGAGCAAGAAAAAGTGGACGCAGCAAAAGAAGAGGAAGCGGAAGAGGATGCCGTCGATACGGTGGACCTTTTGCTTGCGGGGAAGAAGAGCGAAGAGATGGATCCGCCCTCGGAGCCGGTGGAGGCAGTTCATGCTCCATATTTCCCTGGTGTGAAAAAGCCATACTGGTGGGTTCTGCTTGGTGATGCAAAGAACGACCAGCTGGTTGCTCCGCCGATGAAATTCACGGATATTGGGCCTACTCCGCGCACAGTGCGCTTGCAATTCCAGGCACCTCCGCGGGCGGGCACTTTTGCACTCACATTGCTCGTGAAGAGTGACTGCGTGGTGGGTGCCGACGTGAAAAAAGAGCTCAAGGTACGAGTGTGATGTCTTAGAAAATTCCATTTTGATATCATCTCATTCTTTGCGGTTGCATTAGCTCCAAGTCGAGAACCCATCCGCTCTACCACAGGACGCCGAGGTTGAGGATGACATTTCAGAGCCGGAGGAGGATTCCATTGCTGGTCAGATGAAGCTGATTCGGGAACAAGGGTTCTTGACAGCTGCATTGGGAGGATCTACAGCTACACCACACAAAGAGAAGGAGGGTGAGGGCGAGGACTCTGAAGACGAACACGAAGAAGGCGACGCTATTGTCCCGGATATTGGGGAGGGGAGTGAGAGTGATGAAGACTGAAAATCCCTTTTACTTATATTTGCTCTGGATCTTTTTTTGTTGATTCACTAATTTCCTTGACGAAGCCCACCTCTCGATCTCTTTTCCCTATCTATCTCAATATATAGTCGACCTTTTATTACAGTTGAGTGAGATATATTGCCAGGATTATTTAAAAAACAATGCTCGGAAGTAATATGAAAAAAAAAACTAAGTACAAAAGTAATAAGCAAGAGGACTTTACGAGGTAGTGGTGACTCTAGGCATATCGGCCATGCGCCGTGCATAGTGGCGGTTGAAATCTAGCCGCATAATAAGCCGAAGGTACTGCTCGGTCGCCGTGGAGGCATAGTACTCTAGGCTTGAGAGCAGAATGTTCATGTGGTGGAGGAAGTTTTCCTCGAAGCGCTTGAGGAACTTGGAGTGCGAGATGATGGCCTGCTTTAGTTCGGTAGGGGTCATATTGGCGGCATTGGCGTCAAGTGTGGCCGCGGAGCGCGTAAAGCGTTCTAAA
This sequence comes from Calcarisporiella thermophila, assembly GCF_041956535.1. Classification (NCBI taxonomy): domain Eukaryota; kingdom Fungi; phylum Calcarisporiellomycota; class Calcarisporiellomycetes; order Calcarisporiellales; family Calcarisporiellaceae; genus Calcarisporiella; species Calcarisporiella thermophila. The sequence goes on from NW_027192206.1 coordinate 184,063, forward strand.
AGGGTAGTGAAAATGGTACAAGACAGCATCATCTTTTGAAAAGCCTAGGGCCAAGTAAAGGAAGAATTAATTTGAATCGAATGCAAATCGGGTGTGTTTGAACAGGAGATGATTTACCCGAACCACCTTGGGGGTTGTGATGATGCAGCCCTTTAAGCAAGTATCCAGGAAATCCAAGTGCAGGGCTATCAGATCATCCACCGTTGAAATCTGGTCCAAAAATAGCAAATTATAGATTATCCGGGGGAAAGAGAGAGATCATAGACTAAAAATTAGGACTAACATTGGCTAAAGAGTCCTCGAGCTCTCTCCACTTGGGCTCCAGGACATCCGATGTGACATAGTAGGCCACCTGCTGTACAAAGGTCAGCATCTGAGTGCGCATCGAGAAAATGCGTGTCTTCCACATGTCCACCTCGGGGACCGAGCTGCGTCTCCACACGGGCGTCTTGAGGTGCTCGAGCCAGGTATTACTTAGCAATTGCTCGACATGCCGCAGGTGCAACAGGAACCGGAAGATGAGCTGGTATTTTGCTCGAGCTTTTCGAGAGATGATCAGGGAGAGAGGGAAGCGCACGTTGTAATCCAGGGTCAACATATCGATACCTATCCATATCCACATCGCATTGGTATAGTTTCACCCCCCTTAAACCGCAAAAATCATTCTACAATGCGGGAAAAACAAGGAATTACCTGTCTGAATATCCTTGACACCTCCCTTCCCCATAATAGTGCTTATTCCACTCATTCGGCTCTCCCGCCCATCCTCTGCGGAAGCTTCACCGGCCAGTTCTCCGCCTTCCGGTTTCAGGAATGGCAATGTCGAATAGGGGATGCCCCCACTTCCCCCCACCACGTTCGCCATCGACCCTAGGAAAAACTCAGGCTTCCCCTCCATCGTCATCACGAATTGGAGTTGATCAAAGAGGGTGTAAGAGCTGATTTCGGCTCGCACGTCCTCCTTGAACGGGTCGTCTGCCGTTACTGAGGCGGGGTTACGCAGGGCGAGATCCATAAGTGACTCGAGCTTGGTGGCGGAGACATCTTTGGCCGGCTTCTTCAATTCATCGGCCGCGGCATCCAAGAAGTGGGTCAGGAAATCGGATTGATCAAGGAAGAAATAGCGCTTGAGCGATCTTGACACCAATAAAGAGGTGAATTCAATACTGAAATCGGGTAGGGATAAGCGCTAGGGACACGTACCTTAATCGGGCGAGCAACTGCTGGTCCTTCCACAAGAATTCCAATAGGGTTCGATTTGCATCCTTGTAAGCCGTCTCTACGCAATCTGAAACCCTATAATATTGAGAATAAAACAAAAATCGAATAATCATTTCCGTAAATTGCCTATGGAGCAAATATCCAAAAAAAATTAAAACTAGTCACTAACCTTAACTGATCTGCAGTCGTCCAAAGCTGGAGTTGACTGTCTTGATCTGGGTCAGCATTTTTTTCACGCAATTCACCGCCGCTTGATTTACCATTGAGCGAATACACCCGCTTCTCGGACACCCGAATCCCGCACTCGCGGATGACATTCAGATATTTACCGGCCAAGAGCACCTTGTCTTGCACCGGCTGGAGATAGAGAGGCACTACATGCTCACGCAATGTGTACCGGTTCTCCCAGTAAAGATCATTGTAGTCTTCGGAGATGTTCTCTTTTCGCACATGCTTACGCTCCTCAATCATAAACTCATTGTAGGGGTCGTCAATTTCCCCGCGATAAATCCACGCTTCGACCATGGTATTATAGGGTTGAATGGCCACATTGAGTAAATATCCATATATTTTCTTGGCCACAGTATCCCTATCATGGTGTGGCATTCTTGATGAGTCTACAAATAAAGAAAAAAACGAAATTAGAAAGCTTACCCGCTATGCTCCTTCATTCTGTCGAATAATAAATTGAGAATAGAGCCTCCCTTGCCGGTCAGGGGTATTAAATCCTTCTTGGTGTTGTGCATAGCCGCTATCAAATCATCCTCCTCCTGGGATTGTGGCTGAGCTTGGAGCGCGAGCGCTTTTGCCAATGAGGAGAGTACGGACATGGTGTGCAGAGTAGAATGGATGTAGAACCAGAATTTTTGCAGGGAAAACTCGGGCGAGGAGCGGAATTGATGCTCTAGCTGGGCAATAAGCGTCATATAACCCTGAAACTCCTGATTGCCCTGGTGACCGTAAAAAAAATGCATCAACCTCGATAGAGGGTCCATCGCCACAAGAGAAAACACTCATAACACCCACCTCCAACAGGTCCCGCATGCCAGAGCATATTGCATGGTTGACCAACCCATAGTGAAAATTAGAGTATCTTTCTACATATGACTTCACTGTGTGATAGTAGGTGGCCAGTGGGAGTATTCTCTGGATCAGATCGGCAATGGAGGGATCTAATGCAAATGAATTCACGAAAGCATCGAGTTAATCAACTTGAGGATCTAAAAGAGATGCTCCAAGACAAATACCAAGAGTTTTGTCCACCTCGAACTCGATGATGTCGTCCAAGCTCTCCGAAGCATCATCAAAATTGATTACTTTAATATAGGTTCCACTGATGCCCTAGGGGAAATGAAGAAGGTAAACGAATGCAAGACTGTGAGGCGATCCTGGGGATCTCATTCGATCAAGCAATGCTACATACGAGAAGGACATATAATAAATCCTCAATTATGGAGTACTCCTGGATATGGGATGGAAACTCTCCAATTGACATTTCTGTTGGCTCTTCCTTTACACGACCTTTCATTTTTTTTTTACGCGACGCGATTTTAGCAAAGGGGCATAAGCCACCCAATCTGATATTTTATGATTGAAATCTCATTAGACTTGTAGACACTCTCTTCTCGGCCACCCTATCCTCATGGAGCTGGAGTATATTGGCCAAACTTCTTAGAAGCTGCGTCGAAATGCTACGAAAGGCTTCATAGAGTAAGAACACGCCATACACACTCGGGGGAGAACAATAAACCCGTTGTTTTGCCCCCCTTAATCCCTCTCTAACCCAACGAAACATGGCACGCCGATAACCGCCAGGGAAGGGATGTTCAGCTGAGTCATTAAGTAACGTCAACGATCCAGCGCAATCCCATGATCGATTTTGATGTATGCAGGCTGTATTGTCATCGATTTTATCCGGTCTTCTTTAAGCGCCAATTCAACCAATGCAGCGGATCCGACTTGGGCCTCTTCATTAATATCCACGAAAGCTTTCTAACTGGCGCCACACAACCATCCCGTCCACTGGGCGGTGGCCATGGGTTATGAGTCTAGGGCCGCCAATCTAGCCCTTGTGGGACTTGGCTTTTGGCACACGAGCAGAGCGTTTCGGCCAGCAAGCCCCGCGGCTTCATTTGCACTGTGAAGCAAGCGGGAAGCGGGGATTCCGCCCTAGCAATGAGCCCGTAGCCTATGACTAAAGACGTTGAAATTAATATTGCTCAAATTAAACAATGATTGAAAAGGGGCCAAGCTTGGGCTCAGCCCACGGCCTGCTAACAAAGGGAAAAACAAATGCCCCCTTTTTTCATTTCACAGGATTCAGCATCCGCCGCGCTGATTGAGGGCGCGTCCCGATCTCTTCAACTCTAAACCATATGCCTAGCGGGGATGCGAAAAAACTTGGGGTTGGAGCTCATCAAAAGAGGAGGGCACAAAAGCTTACTCATCCTGCGCAGGACGTGGCACGATTCTCTCCGGCTGCGCTACAAACAACGCCACAAAGGCTATGCAGCGCGTCACAGACGGCCCAGCGGGGGGCCATGACGCGACCGCAGGCGCAACAGAAGCGAGCAGCGAGCAATGAGATAAATGGCGCATGCCGAGACAATTGCTTAAGGTTGGGACCTTGCTGATCTCGCAGCTGCTTGCTTGCGAATTCTCTTTTTCTCGTTTCCATATGCCCCAGCACGCATTGCATCGGGCTTTTTTTTTCCTCTCTCTCTCTCTCTCTCCTCAGCCCCAGACGCTGCAGGCCCATTGGGCTGCGTATGAAGATTACGGTTCCATGACCCAGTCCGGGCCTACCATGCTTCCGGGCTCTGGGGAAAAGCACCGGTCGGCTGCGGATCGGGCCAAAGTTCCTGGCCGTGGAGGCGGGCGAGGCCTAGGAGGGAGGGGAGTGGCGAGGGGCCGGAACGGCGAGAGGGGGAAAATAGACGGTAGGAGACGCTCATTCGCAAACCTCGTTTCATCCATGCAGGAGGGGAGAATGCGGAGGAGCCCATCCAGGAGGCCGACAAAGATGGTTAAGCTGTAGGTTCGAAACAAGGTTTGGGCGGGATCATTGGCCGGGGCAGGAGGGGGAATAACAGCGTGCACGCAACTCTAAATGCTAACGGGCGATATAACGGAGTGGAGGAAAGTGGCAGCTGTCCCTAGGAGCTTGCGTCCGCAACCTTAATCCTTATCTTGCTCTCGCAAGGAGCCCTAGTCCGAATTGCATTCTCGTCCTGCCCTCGCAATGGCCGCGCCTTGTGCCCATCCCCCGGTATGGCCCCGCTTCCACGCAATGCATTGCATTGCCATCCTCTAACCCCTCCTCCCCCCTCCCCCTCTTCATTACCGCAGCTGACTTTCAGTGCCGTCATTCTTTTCCATGACCAATCCCAATCTCGGCCCGGTGATGACGATGGGGTTGGCAATCCTGCGGCCCATTTCCGCCAGAATTACAAGATGTACGTCGAGTCGCTGCTAGAGAATAACGGCCGCTACTGGGAGACGGTTATCCAGGGGACTCGCCTGTACGAGACAAAGCTGCAAACGCGCCACCGCCGACATCTCAGCCATGGAGCGCGGAGCGCTGGAGATGTGCTGGGAGACGAAGAGAGCCACAGCAACCGCGCGAGCATTGGGTCCGACTCCGCGTACGGCGGCTCCGCGTCGCCCCCCGAATGCCCCGCCTCCGAGAGGGAGAGCAAGCACCTCTGGGGCATGCGAACGGTGCGGGGCAACCTGCCGAAGGCTAGCACGCACATCCTCCGCAGCTGGCTCAACGAGCATCGCGCCCATCCCTATCCCACGGAACAGGAGAAGCGCGAGCTTGCCCGCCGTGCTCACCTAACGCTCACGCAGGTGTGCAACTGGATGATCAATGCACGGCGGAGATATCTGTTGAGAAATAAGGAGAAGAGCCACAGCTCTTAAACCCTCTACTGACAATGTATCTATGTGAAATCATCCTGTATTTTGTTCGTTTTTCATTTTCTTCCAGCTCTTCTTCCTCCTCCTCCTCCTCCTCCTCCCCCTCTTTCTCCCCTTCTCCCCTCACCCCCCACTAGCGTTCATATTGTTTTCTTCTGTATAAATAAATAAGCAGTCACGAATCTGGAGTGAATAAACATGGTCAATTTTTGGCACGTCGGCCCTGAAAATAGACGGAGAACATGGAAGGCGAGGCCGCCAATGTACGTACTTTTTCCCTACCTCTAATGGGATGCCATATTGCCTATAGCGGCTAACATTTTTACATTTCCTGCAGCTATGCAAGCGCTTTTTTGCCGGTCCGGTGACCTGCCTTGCCTTTCATGACGAGGCCATTCTGCTCGCAGGGCATGGTCCATACCTCAAGGCTTACCACGCTCCAACCGGGAGGCTGATGGCAAAATGCCTAGCGCTTGAGAACGCGCGTATCCACAGAATAGTTTTAGGTAGTGCTCAAGATGGGTTGGCCCTTCGTTTCTGTTGAATTAACATTTCTCCTCGGTCGAGCAGGTAATGTCGTCCACGCCGAAGGAAAGGATACACGGCTCACCGCTTTGTACGGCTCAAAGCTGATTCAAGTTCTATATGTCCATGTGTCGCGCTGCGAAGGGTAAGTAGAGATGGGATGGAGCCTTGAAAATTCAGCCTCCTCACTTCCTTGACTTCCCATTAGAGAATGCCCGAGGGTATCGTTCGAGTTGGAAAAACGTATCGGGCCATTGAAGGATTGGATTATGGATGTGCAATGGCTCTATGAGAAGGAAGGCGAAGAGGTATTATTCCCAGTCCCTGTTGTCTATAAACACGTATACCTGTTAGGCTGGGTCGAGGCTGAACTTTTTTTTTCTAACCTTGGGATAGCCCACCGAACTAGCTGTGGCATTTGCACACAACACGGTCGAAATAATAGACCGCCGTGCGCGCTCACTTTATCGTGTACAGTGTCAGGAGCACTGTATTCTTTATGCAGCACGATTTTTTGGTAGACATCGCAAGGAGCTTATACTTGCTGCCGGGACTGTATTCAACGAAGTGCATGTGTGGCGAGTGATGGAACAGGATTCTCACGGCGAGGGCACCATATGGAAAAGATATCTTGGCCATGAGGTATTGACCCAACAATAAAAGAAAATAATGAAAAAAGATCCCATTATGGAAGTGCTTATCCCCACTTCTACCACGCTTTCTTCGACTATGTTTTCGGGAAAGTATAGGGCGTCATTTTTGGAGTGCGATTTAGCGCTGATGGTAAAATGCTTTCATCCGTGTCGGACGATCGCACCATTCGGATCTGGAGACTGGAAGAGAAGGAGTAAGTGGAGTGCTCATTGGCCCAATCTTGAACGGATCTGTTTTAACTCTAGCCCTCCTTTTTTTCTTACTTACAACGCTAGCACAAAGCCATTGGTACTATGGGGGCATATGGCACGCGTCTGGGATTGCCATTTCGCAGACAAGTATCTCGTCAGCATCTCCGAGGTGAGGCATCTAGATGGGCTCTATCTGCTAAGATAAGAGGGTTTTATTGATCAGTCGCCTTCTAAAGGACACGTCCTGCCGTGTGTGGAAAAACACCCTACTTGATGAGAACAGCGAGGTGGCATCGACAACGGATTGTTTGGAGTGCTGGGAGGGGCATGCCGGAAAGAGCGTATGGAGCGTGGCCATCAGTCCGTCGAACCGTATAGTGGTAAGGAAGCGGACGAGGCAAAAGATGGAGTAGTGGTGATGGTGTCATAGGATGACTGTTTGGTTTGCTTAGGCAACGGGCGGAGGAGATTCCGGAATCCGACTGTGGTCACTCCTCTCTGTTGGACACAACAAGATCGGTAAGTACATTGATTTTCTAGACGAGCTGGGCCAAGCTGCTTATATTGCCACTTCTCTATTTTGACAGATTCAGAAGACGATCTTTTGAAAATGGCGCTACCCCCTGTTGAGACATACCACTTCCCAGAATTGATCGAAAAGGTATTACGACCGTTGCAAAATGCCGAGTCTATCGCGCTGAATATCTAATACTTGTTTGGTTAATCTTCCTTCCTGTTCATGTGAATACACAGGCAGAGCGCCCTTTCCCCGATATCGAATTCCCTCGCAACTTTTCTATGATCGGCCACCATAGCACCATTGTGGCCACTAATTTTGGGTATCTGCTCAAATGCACTCACGACGGAAAGTGCAGTCGCTGGGAAACTTTCCGCCACGATCCGGATTTTATCGGATATACCATGATGAATGGGTCGGCGTGTGGGCGTGTCCTTGCGCTAGGCAGTTTACAGGGCCATTTAGTGCTACTAAGCCCAGAGAAATTATTTCAGGTGGGTTGGTTCGCGGGAGATATTGCCACCGCCTCTAGTAATGTCTCTATTTGGTTTTAGCCGATAAAGCTACGGCTACACAACGACAAGATGTTGGAGTGTTTATTTGCAACCTCTCAAGGTAGTTCAAATTTATTTTGTTTCCAAAAAGATGGATTTAGTTGACTCTGGGGCCTCTATCTTGCTACTTAGACCCAAATTATGTATACATGATATCCCACTCTATCGACAACCACGCCCTACTGCACCGCCTTGACTTCTCCAAGCCAGATGAGGTGATGCATTTTGGCGGCCACCCCCTATTCTATCGAGCTGGCACACTAACTAGGTCTTTCCCGAAAGCAGCTCCAACTCGATACACTCCACCAACTCCAAGCCTCTCCTAAAACCGTGTTCACCTGTCTTGGGCTGCTGGAGTCGAGCCACCTGCTCATGCTCGGGACCCGTGACGGCGCGCTTCTCCTCTACCGCTTGGAGGGCGAGAATTTCGCCTTAGAGCCAGCGCTCGTGCGAAAGCGCGCCCATGGGCAGCTGACGGTCACTTCCGTCATGATGCAGGAGGAGGAGGCGGAAGGAGGAGGGGTCATAGCCTACTCAACGGGGCGGGATGGGTGCTTGATCATGCACCGGGTTAGTGGAGGCGAAAGAAAAGAGGAAGGCGAGTGGGTGATGGAGAGAGTGTATCGCGCACGACGAACCAAGGGGTGGTTAGAGCGCGTGGACAGGGTGGATGGCGAGTTGCTCTTGTTCGGCTTCTTCCAAAAGCGCTTCTTTGTTTACAATGAAGGAAAGAACTACGAGGTATGCTATCGGTTGGGTCGCCGCAACGAAATGTGGACAAGCGCACCCTTCACTGACCCCCTCTATTGGACACCATTAGATGCTGGCAGTGGCCTGTGGCGGGGCGCATCGAAAATGGTACTTCAAAGCGGATGATGCCAAACTGAGCAGGGCCTCCTTCACCTTTCTGCGCCGAGAATCAGTTTATGGACTCTTTCGAAACGCAACTTCGTTTGACGAAGGCTTTGCGGAGTGTCAACTGCAGGCCAACTTTCATGGCCGTGAAGTTAGGGCTTTAGCTTACTTGGGTGAGCGTCCTAGGCCTTTTTTTTTTCATTTTGCACTTGATTTTTTCCCCCTCATATTTCCTAACATTTTCTTTTCATGTTTGCTCAGACGACTCGCCCTTGGGGAATCTGGTTCTGGCTACGGGCGGAGAAGACTGTGTATTGCGTCTCTTCCAAAGTACATATATCCGACCTCATTTATGGAGGACCCCTAGTTTTTCTAAACTATGACTAACCTCTATTGCATCTCCCTCCCGCTACCCACTTTTTCAGCTTCCCATTGCTCCACGGAGGACTTCCTCCATCCCCTTTGTATTATTAAGCGACATACCTCCGTTATCCGCAGCATTGCATGGAGTCGTGGGGAGAGCCTTCTGATCTTCACCGCGGGGGCGAGCGAGGAGCTACGATGCTCGCGCGTGGAGCTTCCGCGAGATTCGGCCACGGCGGCCAACTGCTTGGAGATGGCCCTTTGTCCCTACGTGAGCGCGGTCGAGGAGACTCGGATCATGGACGTGGCGGTGTATCCGTCGGAGGCTATGAAAACCTTGCATGTGTTGGGGGCAGCCTATTCGGACTCGGTTCTGCGGGTGAGCACAATTAGGGTTTAATATTACACAATGGGGCCTGGGAAAATTGACCCTCCCTCTCCTCCCCACTTTTCCCACAGATTTGGCTTTTCGATGAGGACACAAGGCGCTTCTCGCTGATGGCTTATGGAGCTTTCCACAATAAGTGTTTGCTGAGCGTCAAACACACTTTTGTAAAAGGTTTGCATTTAGCGTTAATAGGTTTTATTTCCTCTAAGCTCTCCCTATTTTTCGTATAACCAGTTTTTTTTCTTGCACTCTCTTCGCATTCTAGACGCAGAAAATGGTCGGAAGCACCCCGTCTTCTTCACGTCCGCTACGGACGGAAGAGTAGCCATTTGGGATGGAGGCTTTGTCAACGAATTTATCGACGCGCACCGGGACCAACGGACCCTCGTGGCGCAGAGTTTGCCCCCCCCCCGCTGTATCCTACCGTGGGCACCAGTCCGGAGTCGACTGTCTCGATGTCTTCCACATAGGCGGGGCGCAGTATCTGGTCGCCTCGGGAGGCGAAGATAATGGCCTCGCCCTTGCCGTGGTAGAGCTGCGACGGGAGGGCGCAGAGCTGCTTGCCGAGCTGGTGGGAGATGTATATAGAGAGCCAAGTGCTCACGCCTCCTCTTTGCATGGTTGGTTTCCACACCTTGTACACGAGTTTGAAAACATCCATTTATTCAAAGTGACTATTTATTTTTGCAATTAACCTATGAATAGGCATTCGAATCCTCAATGAGAAACTAGTCATGACTACAGCACTAGACCAACGGCTAAACTTGTGGAGGGTGGAGGTGCGACTCGGCGAGGGAGAGGATGGGGGGGCAGGGGTCCGGGGGGCGCATCTGGAGAAGGCGTGGTTTGTGGACGTGGCGGACCCGTCGGCCATGGCTGTGTGGGCGGATAGCACGAGGTAAGCGTTAGGATATGAGACTACCACAGCGTAAACATACTGACGAGCGGTCCCCCATTTCCCTTTCCTCCTCCCACTGCAAGCAGGCGCATGCAGGTTGCAGTGGCAGGCATCGGGATGGAGATATTAGCAGGCAAAGGAGGGTGTGGATAGGAGGGAAGGAGAGAATAGGCAGGGAAAAGACAAACAAGAGGAGAAAGGAGAGGAACAATTAATTACAACATGTAATATAACTAGAAGAAGAAGAAATAGAAACTAGTACTGGAGATAGAGACCGAATGGAATAGATAAACAATAGCTATAATGTGACAAGTAAATACATAACCATACGAGAAGCATCCGCTTCCAGAAGAGAACAAAGGCGCATTTTGCAAGGGAAAGGAGAGAGAGAGGCGGAGCCCAGGCTCACTTGGCGGCCGGGAGGGCGCGTCCGTTCTTGACCTGCGTGTACATGACGAAGGAGAAGCGGGTGAACCACGAGAGCAGCAGCTTGGCCTGGCTCAGCTTCTTGGCGCTGGGCCGCTTGCCCTTGACGGGAGGCTTCTCGGATGGCGGCGGCGGCGGCGGCGGCATGAGCTTCTCCGATGAGAACAGGTCCAGAGCGGGCTTGTGCTCCTCCTCGCCCAGCGTCTCCGTCAGCATATCGGAGAGTTCGCGCTGCAGCGAGGAGAGGCGCTCGGACAGGATGCTCATCCGCGATAGGCGCTTCTGTTGCATGGGGATTTCGGGCATGTTCGGGGGATGGAAGGCGAGAACAGGGGCGAAAGCAAGGGGAGCAGCGCAGAGATGATGAGCGCACGAAAGAGGGGGCAAGAAACAGGCAGCCAAAACAACGACTCGTCGCCAACGAGTTTTTCTGCCTGAAAAAAAAAAGGAGAGACCGCTCACGGCGCGCGGGCCAATGGGAGCCGCGGGCACATAAACCTTGTTTTTCGTGTTTGTTCGCTGAGAATGCATTTGACTTAGACTCCCAGCGGTGCGCGTGCCACGATTGGAAATCGGCTTTCCTCACCGTGCCGTGTTCATTTGCAGGCTTCTGGGGCCTGGGGGGTCGCCTGTGGGGCCGCGCCTGCTTCATTTCCCTCGCTTGTCCTCCCTTGGCGGTTCCTGGTTTCGCCGGCAATCCCCTCCCCTCGCGCGCCGCCTCACGTCATTCCCTGCCCTTCCAGCTCGGCCGCTGGGCCGGCCCAACGCCGGCCGGCTCCTGAGGAGATCCGGGGAAACGTCTGGGTGTGGAATGTCGTCACCGCTCACACAAGGCTTCCAAACGAAGGATGACGACAGTGTAACTCTCGTAATCGCTGAGTGTTTGCTCGTGTTTGCAGGCTGGGCCTGCGCGTCCCTTTCGAGCGCATGCACTGATCCTCCTCCTGCTTTTCCCTGGGAGCTTGGTCCCCTTTCTGCTAGCGGCAAGTGAGAAGCTGACGATAAAGCCGCTCCACACGACGCCACAGCGGATTTCCCCTCCAATGGCCGAGGCGGATGGAGAATGAAAGGAACCGCAAACAAACGCGGCAAGAGGAGGGCCCTCCATTTTCATTGGCTGAGTAATAAAACCGCAAGGGCGGTGGTACCATCCGATTGTATTATTTATTTCTATAGATTATTAAACAGAAAAAGGAAAAACGGAAAAAATAAATGCAATGGACCATCATCAGATCTCCTCTATCGTGTCATCCCTTTCATCGGGCAGCTCCTCTATCTTGGATTCGGGCCCCTCATCCCGCATGAGCATATTGACCACGCGCTCCACCGCCTCCGCAACGCGCTCATCCTGCTCCGCAAGATGCATTGCGCGTATGACCGGGTAGACCTTCTTGGCCCGGAGAACGTCGCGCCCATGCCGGGTCGAAGTGAGAAGCACAAGGGTCTCAAGTAGGATGATGCGTAGATTGGGGTCCACCTCGCGTTTCTGCAACCAAAAGCACAGTTAGCGATGGGAACAAGGATTGAAATGCGACGCCAGTGCAACAGGCTTTCACAAAGGTAGCTTGAAAGCCCAAAATCAAAGACCTACTTTAGTGGCAGGGAGCAGCTGAATGTCCTCGGGCATTCCCTCCATATCCTAAGTCGATGAAAATAAATAAATAAATAAATGAGCCCCCTACTTTGGCCCACTGAAAGAAAAACGCCTCTTCTTACATCAAGATCAAACTCTTCTGGACCGCACAACGGGAGCAAGATGTAAGGAAGAATGTTAATCTCGTCTTCATCGAGAATCTCGCGGTGTTTTTCCGTGTCGAAACAACAATTTCTAAGCAGATAGGCAAGCCGCGTTAGCTAGGTCTGGAGGGGGGCTAGACCGAGGCTGGAAAGCACAGCATGAACCTACTTGATGGTGGAGTCAACGCTTCCTCTCCGAATCACGTTCTCATGCTCCGTGAAGCACACGAGTTTGGTTAGAGGGATCAGCCCATCGTACTCGGCTTTGGTCAAGAAATAGTCCCTCCCACTGGAAAGCTACCGGTTGAAACAGAATCCCCCCGTCTATAATGTTAGCGCCAAACCAAAAAAAAATAAACGCTATCGAATCATTTTGACTACATACAGCAGCAATATTGGCAAACACACTCGACAGGAAATGGAACTCCGCCTCTGGGTTATACTGGCGCCCCACGCCCTTCACAAACACATCAAGTAGCTGGTCGAGGACCCGGGGTGAGGTTGAGAGTCCGGGCATTGGGTTTGTGGTTGCATTCAAGAGTTTAACGCATATGGGCTCGTAGCGGGTCAGGTTGGAAAGGAGCATGCAGGAGATATCGGCTAGCACAGACGACGGCACCTATTGTTGAAGATAGAGGCTCATCAGCAGGTGCAGTGACCTAATGCAGAGGCAAAATAGGGGTACCGTGATGCGCAGTACAATCTCCCGCAGCAGATCGGCATCGTCCATCTCTCGGCACACGCCCATGTCGACCGAGAGATTGATAAGGGCCCGAAATGCCTCATGAGCCGTGATCGGTCCGTCCTTCAGCAGAGCCTTGAGGTCTTTGACAACCTGAGGAGCACGCTGCAGAAACAGAGAGTGGTACTCCGAGGTTTTGGCGGTATAGCCCACAATGTGCTGAATCGCGATTTGACGGACCTGTCAAGTGGCGAAAAGCAAAGGTCAGTGGGGGGGAGGGAGAGGCGGCCCATGCCGGTGAATTTCACGAGAAAAGAAAATGCCAATTTCCTACCTCTGGTTTCGAGTCGTGGAGGAAATCTAACAACTATGCATCCCAAGAGACAACAAGTCAACGGTTCATGACACCACCGGGGCTTCATGGGCAACCATCTGACTTACCTCTAGCAGCTGTGCTTCCATTCTGGCCGTACTATTTTCCCTTGCTTGCCCTTGGAGCTTGGTATGAATCTTCCAATTAAGGCACTTCCATTTTGTGACTTCTTATCTTTGGACAAACATAAGCCGCATGGGGTGTGACTGGCAATCCCATCCAAGGATCGGGCCTCCTTTCGAGGACATGTTGGATAGGATGATTATCTAATTCAGTTTTAATGTGGTGGGAAAAGGATCGTTTGGCAAGGTTTATAAAAAAAAAAGGCTATAAAAAGAAGCATTATTTATAGTATAAAAGCAAAACAAGTCTAGAGTTCAAATCAGTGTCTTAGTAGTGTCACGTCATAGCCAAAAAGTGGATGTAGCATGAGATTATTCCAAACCAAAAATCTCAAAGATGCCGTCAGGATGGTGATAATCATTGTCGACGATATTGCATAACCACCAGGAGTCAGCAACCTCATCCAGCAAGCGGCGGGAGGGAGAGTGCGGAGGATAGAGGCGAGCCCACTCCTTCCACAGAGCAAAAGCCTCATTCTACATCACACAGGCATAATGCATTAAAAGAGGTGCGCGCCAAAGATCTGGGGCGTTTAACTTACCTTCCATGTTTTGAAGCTGACCGCCTCAATAATCGTAGGCTGCACGATCTCCTTTCCCGGGAACACTCCCCATGTAACGGCATTGGGACTCTCCTCGCCAATGTTAGTCTTGAATTCATCCTAGCAAGGGACACATCCCTTCTCAGCAAGAGGCAGCCACCTCCCCAATACAATTCTAAATAACTTACCTTGAAGTTGGATGCATAGTAGGTGATGAAGGGATTCCCCTCGACTTTGGCGAGAATGCGGCGCATTTGCTCGGGAGAAGCGAAGAATTCGATAAAGGCCTAAACAGAAGCAAGGGAGAGATTAAGCTGGTTGCAGAGCAGAGCACATGGTCTCGCCATTAAGCTACCTTTTGATATACATAACCTCCCTTGGGGCCCCAACCAAATACCGGATCATCGCTGCGCGCCCCGTTGACCGCTGGTTGACTCCCCACGGTCCAGAGGCCACCCCGATTGATCTGCAGCAGCTTTTCTTTGATAATCTCACTCTCGAGCTGGAGCGGCTCGTCACACCAGGGGAGCATTTGGAGAGTTCCGTCGATGTACCTGGTGAAGAGCTGCGAAATGTCCTGGACCGTGCTCGGTGCGGACCACATCTCTAGGGCTTCGCTTGGCTAAGAGGGCGGAGCAAACGATAGAAACACACCCATCATGAATATAGACCAGTAAAGCCAGCCAAGCAAAATTCTATATAGCGCTCACCGAAACAGGTAGACTAATGCCGTACTTCTCCGCCTCTCCAAAAGCTGAAGGTGAGAAAAGAAGAAAACACGTCCAAAGCGGTTAGAGATGAGTTCTTCGAACAACCCCATTACAAGCATATCACCTGGAGATCGGATATCTCCCCAGCGCCCATTTGGGAATTCGTCCCATGTCTCCCCACGCCCGGCCACCTCGTCAAGCTTGGGCTTCCAGAAGATGGGCCGTAGCTCGTCCTTGCTCTTGTCACTGGCCAGCTCGACGCGCTTGTTGCCGGCTTGAGGGGACTCCTCCTGCGGCACAAATCCTAGTTTGACCAGAACTTCGCGCACCGATCTCTCTAGGTTGAGGGTGGAGAAATGGAATCCACGCACGCCGTATTTCTCGCCAAGCTCCGTCACCATCTCGGCCGCCAGCTGAACTCCTGCATTTTTGACCGCCTCGTCGTCGTTCTGTAGAATTCGAGCAAAATAGGGGGAGGGAGGGCTCAGGTTAGCTGGATGAACCAAGGTTTCCTTCCAAGAAGAGAAGTAATGAAAATTGCCTTGATTGGCTCGAATAGGCTAAGCACTTGCTCAGGGATACGAATCTTGCACAAATTCGAAATGCGGCGGAAGCTGCTATAGTTTTGAATCGGCATGATTACCGGAATAATGGGCACGGTGATACCTTTCATAAAGTCAGAGTCAAAATGTCGGCTTCCCGCCCCTTCCAAAAACAACAGATGGAAAGACCCCCGTTCCTCCTCCATCTCCCTCGCCACCTACCTATTTCTCGACACCGCTTTTCCCAGGCTCCATACGCTTCCACGTCATAAAATAGCTGCGTCAGGATGAAGTCTGCCCCGGCATCCACCTTCTCCTTCAGATACTTCAAGTCTTGCAGCGAGTCCACCCGGTCAACGTGTCCTTCAGGGTAGCCTGCCACGCCAATGCAGAAATAGTCGCCATAGTTCTGCCGAATGTATCGCACGAGATCTATGGCATGCACAAACTGATCGTCACTCGGAGTCCAATACTCCTGGCCACGGGGAGGATCTTATTGTCAAAATTCGAAAAATTAGCTTCCATGCATGGAAATAAAGAGAACAAGGCAGTAGCAACGCACCTCCACGCAATGCCAAAATGTTCTGTATGCCTGCATCTTTTGCCTCTCTTAGTGCCGTGTCCAGCGTCTCTCGCTCCATGTTCGTACACGTCAAGTGCATGCATGTCTCGAGGCCATGCACGGATTGGATGCTGGAGCTGAGGTCCACGGTGCGCTCGAAAGTGGACCCACCCGCACCCCACGTAACACTTACAAAAGTGGGCTGCAAATGGTACATGCGCTCGATACGCTGGTAGAGATTTTGCACGCCCTAGGAATAAAAGAGACATGGCAGGGAGCCTGACGGTTAGCATCGGGTAAAAAAAAAAACATTGCCCTGCGGCACGGCTTACTTGCTGGGTCTTGGGTGGAAAGTACTCGAAAGACCACCAGGGGCGATCCTCCTCGAGCGCTTTGTTAATTTTGTCGACAATTTTCATCCCCGCTGCTGAATTGCTTTCCCGTGGGTGCAGAGATGCAATAGACTCGGATAACAAAACGCTATCGAAATCAATTCGATGGGGGGTGGCTTATTGGCCAAAAGTGAGCAATCCGGTGTTTTATTTTAAACGGTTAGGATCAAGAAGAGATATAGCAGCGGGAGAGAGATAAGTAAAAAGAAAAATGGTGAACAAGGCAATGCAAGGAGCAAGAAATAGTAGAGAGAGGTATAAATCCAGAAAGAAAAAACAATGGGGATGGAGATAGTCCGCCGACCATCTTGGTATAGCAAAACGCTCAGTGTCCATTCGACCCAGGCTTGCCGTTGGGATACTATCCGAGGAATACACTTAGAGCCAAGTCCCAGGGCTGGTAGGCATCCTTAAAAAGCTTACCTTGAGCTGGTAGTCCTTCTCGCGCTTGAACAGCAGAATGTGGGGTTCGGGTGCATGCAACATGTAATGCTCCCATCCCCGCGACTGCTTGACTCCAAGGCCTCTCCATTCACACTCGGCCATCAGTCTCCCCGGGGGGACATAACGCGCCAGTTGCTTCGGCAACGTGACATGTCTAGAAAATGGGGTCAAAATCTCATTAATTCCGAAAAGTCATGGGGGTGGGGGCGGCCAAGTGTTTACCTATATTCGAATTCATCTAAAGGGGAGAGGAAGAGACGGTAAGCACAAAGGATCCATGCAGAATAGTTTAGTTAGCTCTATGGCGCTATACATTACCATCATAATACCGCTCGGAGTAAATGATCTGGTCCGCGTACTTTTCAATGTCGCTTTGCTTCTGCTCCTCAGGCGTAAAAGCTGGTTGGTCCATGGCTGTGAATGTCTACGTGTCGAGCTAGTTCGACCGGTCGTGATTGGACATCAATGTAGGGAGATGGAAGGGGGAGGTCACGACGTGTCTTTCTCCAAAGATGAGACGCAGCGTGCGGTGGACTTGAGAGGGAGTAGAAGTGCAAGAGAAAAAGAAAAAAATTAGAAAGGGCAAAATAAGTTTGGCGAAAGACGCGTAAAAATTTTTTTACAAGTCCGAAAAGCTTGTAGAAGAATCCATTTTATTCTTTATATAACCATGGCTCACCGAAACAAGGAAATACCCACTACAAACAAAGCTTTTGTATAAATATATAGTTGTGGTTTTGAAAGGGAAGGGAGCATTGGTTTAGTCCTCTCATAAAATGCTAACCTCCTCTATCCTCCAGCTCTTTTTTTTTATTCACAAGTTGGACCGCTTTCCTCGCCGTGCCCGGCGCGCCCGCCGCCCTCCCCGACGCTTCTTGCCCTCTTCAAACTGCACGGCTGCCTCGTGGGTACGGCCCAGCACGTCCAAGTCTTTGACCTTGTAGATACGTACAAGCCAGTTCTGGGAGGTGAACGCCTCCTCCAAAACAGAGAGCTTCGGCCCCTCGGCAGGTAAGCGCGAGCCACGGACCCGATCGACAGCTTGCCCAGGAGGGAAGAGTTCGTTGAACCTAACCAGTGGAGCGGCAAAACAAATTCAAATAGAAAAAGCACGTGAGTGAGACGGTGAATGCGTCACCATGAAGATAACAACGGGCCATACCGATAGTAAGACATCTTGTACATCAGACTGTTGCGCATCGTAGGCGGCGCCATATCGTCTACACGATATTCACCGGAGGGGGTGAAGAAATTCGACTCCTTCACGTCATCGGGATAGACTCCCTCCGCAATACGGATCATCCACAAGAATTTGTTAATGTCATCTCCGCTGTATCCGAGCATAGCACCGAACAACACAAGCACCTAATTCGCAACATCCAAGAGGAATGAGCGCGCCAACCTCGGCGAACGGCTAGGGGGTTAGTCCACTTACATAGCTCACGTCGTGCTTCCGCATTATCTCGTAGGCCACCGGCTCGGGCGAAGCCATTGCTTTACCCACCGTGGCTATATGGGTATTGTTCCAGGTGTTATTGTCCACCAGCGTGGCCCTATCGGCCATGCCCGCAAGCTGGTACCCGTAGTCCCACCAGGACATAACTTTGGCATCCTCGGCGGTATTCTTTCGAAGCCAATAGTAGGCCTCGCGGAAGTCGTCGATGATCCATTGCGAGCCGTCCGGCAACCTGCTTGCCAGAACCACGGATGGAGAGGAGTATGCGTTGCTAGTTACCCATGTGCAATGGGCCACGAAAATGATGAGGAAGATGATCATGTTGATCAGGACGAAGGCGCGGGCATCGTTGGCAACAATGCCGTACGAAGCGAGCGACGAGGATACTTTTTCCTTAATACTGGCTTTGGCGGGAGCGGCCGCGGATTCCTCTTTGGCGCCCACCGATTTCTTCTTTTCCTTGGTTGTGGAAGCAGCCTCATCTTGTTTGGTCGAGGCGTCTGGGGTTTGCTCTTTGGGGGTGTCGAAGAACGTGTCCAAGACCGTGGAAACTGCCACTCCTGCTGCAACGCATACCACCGGTGTAAGCGTGAGCATGAGACGGACCATGACTCCAGCGAAATAGGAGGCAAAAATCGCATATAGGATCACGAACACGTGCTCGTCCTGCAATTTACGGAAGCATAGGTACACGCCGGCGGGGAAGAAGATGATCAACATTTCCAAATCAAAGAAGAACTAAGAGAAACAGACAATAACGTCAGAAAACTCGCCAATCTTCTTCTCCCCCTAAGAATGAGAGAGGCTCACCGCAGGCCATGCTGTTGGCTGATGCTCCGATACCGAGGCAATAATGGGGATATATTTTTTGGCATAGCCAGTATCCCAGAGGGAATAGAAGCGACCCGTCCATGGGGCAATATATCCGGAGACCGTGAGACCAACCAACGCTGCCAAACCAAGCACAAAAGCAATCGCAATAAATGCCTTGAACAGCTTCTGGAACTGCTTCTCCGGCAGGTACCCGCGAACAAGCTCCACGAAAGCAATGATTTGCAAAAGACCAAACATGCCTAATTAACCAAAAAAAAAAATAAAGTCGTAGAGGAGTGAATATGCCAAGCCATGTATTTTATTTTTTCATGTCTCAAGATACCTAGTGCAGCCATATGTTCACTGGTACGGGTGGCAGAGAAGCCGACAAAGGGAATTTGCATCGAGCCGAGTGTACCAAGGACGTAGAAGGTCGAGTAAGCAACGTACAGCCGAGTCGAGAATCGGCCCATGAGCACCAAAGCGAGTGCGTGAATAGGAATGAGGTTAATAATAAACACGTACCCGCCTGGAATAAATGGAAGAAGGAATGGAAAGGTTATTGGTACGAAATGGCATCACAAAGCAATGTCTCATTTACCCCAGGCTGCAACCATGTAAAAGTAAAAGAAGGCGGCCACCGCTGCCCAAGACGCAGAGCCCTTCTTTAATGCCTTAATCCACAAGTAAAATGTGAACATGAGCAGGAAAATAGCAATGGCTTCATTATCATATGAGCCCGCCACGGAACGTGAAATGTAGCCTGGTGCAATGCCAATGAATGCAGCAGCAAGGAGACCCGCCGAGGAATCCTTCACCTCGGCGGTGAGAAGATAGGTCGCGATTGCGGTGAATGCCGAGAATATCGGCGCCAGCAACACGCACACATTTCGGATGTCCACATGGAAGTTGAGAGCATGTAGTACATTGTGAATAATGCCGGATGTCACCATCAACCCTGGATAGACAGTGCCGCCCACCACGCGTCCAAGAGGGTACCATGAGCGATCGTCGAACCAGTTCCAAAATTCATAGAAACCGTGTTTGACTAGATGTTGTGTCGCGCGGTAATTGAACCACGGATCGAACTCATGGATGATAGATTCATAACGTACAATGGAGAATAATCGTGAGGCTATGGCTGTTGCGGCAATGAGGCCAAGAATGGTGACCTTGAGGAGAGCCGTCTGATTTGCGGTAGTGAGATGGCCCATCACAGAAGGAGGGGAAAAAGAAGCGAGGTGTGGATTAAGGAGTAGTAAGACCGAAAAGCGAAGTTAGCCCAGCCAGAAGCTCGAAGCATAGAGGGGGAAACGCGTGTCGGCTCCAGAGGAATTGTGGCTTGTGTCTCCCACATAATCTCGAGCTAGAATTTCACTCCCTCTCAAGCTAACGCATTCGAGCATCCCGTGTACCATGGAGGGAAATGGCACGGATACCCGCCCTGGTAATATCAGTTCATCACAATGGGTCCCGCGAGTGAGATTGATTTCTAACTGTAATTGAATAGAAAATCGGACGTTGTATGGAGCAGGAGAGGCTGAAAACCACGAGATGGGCTCAAATTTGGAGCTCGTTGATGAGCTAGGAAAGCTATCCCTAAACATCGACGAGTTAACCCAGAAACTTCAGGATGAGGTAAAGCTATTTTTGCTTTTTATGGCTCCCTAGATGCACATTTGACAAGCTGGGCTAATTCGTCTCCATTATGAGGGTAGGTGGTGAAAAATTATGATATGCTTCAGAATCAGGTAGCAGGAATGCATCAGCTTGAAAGCGCACTTACGGAAATAAAGGGAGGAGTAAAGTCATTGAGTTTGTCACTAGAGAGGTTTTTTTCCCCACCATTGCCCCCATATTTCTTAGAATTAGGAGCTTATTTTGGATTTTTGTGAATATGTAGGATTCGCAACAAAGTACGCGTTCCCTACGAGCAGATAAGAATATATAGCATTCAGCTCGAGAGACTGCAAACGGCCTCGGAGACGCTTCGATGTGTAATAAGATTCCTATATCTTGTGAAGCGACTGCAAAGACAGCTGCCAGGTGACACGCGTGATCTTGCGAAAGCAGCCCTGAGTCTGCGGGAAATAGGTTTGGAATGAGAAAGCTGTCTTTCGTAATTGAACACCTCGATCTCAATTCATTCAATACTTTGTATATTGCAGAGAAAATATTGCAAGAATCCGACCTGAGTGGAATCAACGCTGTAGAGCAAGAGCTCCCTATGCTCACGCGGTCGCGCGCTGATATTGCAAATCATGCGGACAATCTCCTTAACCAAGGGTTGACAGAAAAGAACCAGGCACAGATTTCCACCGGCTTACAGGTGTTCTATAACCTTAATGAATTGCAAGGAAAGGTCCAAAGTGTAGTGGATGCCATCACAGAATACTTGGCGTCGCAGATGAAGGCTTGCTTCGATATTTCCTCATTACACAAACAGGTCAAAGGTAAATGTGGAAAGCGAGTTGAAATGGGCCCAAACGCCTTAACTCCCAATCTGCCCCTTTGTAGATACTGGCACGACCTTTACGAGTGGCATTCGGCGAATAAATAATGAACCGACAGCCGGAACGGCTGCACTCTGGACCGCCGCACTATGGCCCAGAATAGAAAAACTTATAGACGAGATGGCAGATGGATGTATAAGGGTAAGTAGAGGGGGGCCAAACTATTTTCATATAAAAGTGCAATTCAAAATGGTGAGCGAATGACTTTCTGCTATCTGTAGATATACACTCTTGAAAGGGTATTGTCGAGAATACGTGATCCAATAACCCATATTGCGTATTTGGAAGAAGTATCAAAAGTACCCGTCTCTTTAAGACGCATCATGCATCTCTATTCCGCGCATTTACCTCTCTCATCTCACTATAGGCAATGGATGGAAGCATGGCTCATTACTTCTGGAAAGAACTCTCAGCAAACTTTGAAGAGGCGTTGCGTGAGGCAACAGATGGTCAGTTTAGCTTTTGCTACTTCCAACCAGAGATACTCTATTGACATCTCCTTCATTCTCCTCCCACTTATTCTCAATCACCCCTAGCCTCTTCATTTTTGCTAAACACGCTTATCTCGGGATACCCGAAGCTCCTCCGGTTGATGCAAGATTTTTTCACGCGTGTTTCCGTGCATAGTGAGAACACCCTGGCGGGGGACACACAAAGGTAAGCCATTGATAGCTTCTGTGGCATCCACATAATCATCATTCCCTTATCTTGTTTAAAGCCCTGAAAAGATTCTTATGTTGCGCCGGATCTCCTCATTTGAATCGATGTACCTGGCCCGCTCGCTCTCTCGCATGTTCGATCCGATCAATCGCGCATTTCCTAGCGATAGTATATCGCGGGCATCTTTGTCCAAGAATGATGTTACAAATTTGATGAGAATAATTTCTAGGTTCGCCATCCATAAAAATAAAAAAAAAGCCTTTGCAGGGGCGGATTTTCCTAACTTTTATTTAACTTCAGTGAACTCGAGACGGCCAAGTTTAATACCGATCTTCTGCGTGCCGTCGCCACCAACGTTGGAAAAGCATTGAATCTGTATTGTGTAAAGTGTGAATCGATGGTGAGTTCGCCTCTCTATTTCCAATGGACATTGATAACGTTTTTCTTCTTCGCTCGATGCTAAATCTTTCTTCTTTGGATACATCAGGTCGCAACCGACTCGAATGCCTACCAAATCTCTGGGCCATGCACTGCTTCTCAAAACATTAACTTCACCCTTGTCCGGAACCTGTACTTTTTGCAGCAATCAATATGGAACACGGTTGAGGAATATCCCGAATTCGTTAAGCAAATTGTATCAGAAGCCGCTGAGGTATGCTAAAGCCGCATTTGCCTGCAAGCAATGATGCTTATTCAAGTGAACCCAATTCCTAGAACGCCCGCCGATTAGTGTCCGCCATTCCTGAGCCTCTACTAGCACAGATCCGGCGTGATCTCGAAGGAATCGTTGTCAAAATTCACCGTGAAGATTTTTCGCGTCAGCAACAGCTATCGAAGAGCTTCCTCAGAGCTGGCTCGGAACCACAATGCAGTGCGTATATGACGGAATTGATATCGCGGCTTAAACATGTACAAAATGAATTACTGTCGCGGTTGTCAACGGGTGAAGAGACCCGAACATGGTACAAATATGCTCATGCATAGTTTTTTTTTTCGAGACAATCTGTGATGATCCCGAATCTTTGCTTAATTTTTCTTTAATAGGGTAAAATCTCTAGCCATGCGCGTGCTCCACGTCTTCCTCCTTCACGCGAGCATTGTCTCACCCCTTGGCGAGGCTGGGAAGCTAAAGCTAACGGGCGACATGGCCCCCCTAGAATTCGCGCTTAACCAGCTTCTCGCTGATCACGGAATGAGCCTAAGCGATTTAGACGAAGAATACAAAGCGCTGCGCGCCTTCAGGTAAATTTTTTTTCCCTTCTTTTTACTAGACCCAATTTCTAATATTGATTGGACCAACCCTATGGCATATTGATCCTAGACCACTCCTATTCCTAGATGGCTCTCAACTGATTGCCACCCACCACACTGCTAACATCCCTCTTCTCAACCTATTGCACCACCTCGTCGTTCGTGCCCCACCCAATACCCTTCAACTTCCCCACCGTGTGCACGCCTGGCCAGCAGGCGAATATATCCGTTGGCTCGACGACCACTCGGAGCGCGAGGCGGTAGTCATCTTTGTGCAATCCGCCGCGTCCAAAGTTTCCAACCCCCGTGAAATCCCAGAGTGGAAGATCATTGAGATCATCCTGAGACAAAGAGGATATGAGGATTTGCTTCCGTCCGAGGAAGAAAAATAAATTTTGAATTCATTTTTCTATTTTTTTTTTCGCTTTATTTTATGTCTATGCTTTGATGGATTGAAGTACTTTGGCTACATGGAAAAGGGTAGGCTCCTGGCCATATTGAGCAAGGAGCTGGAGCCCGACCGGCAACCCATCCTCCGGAGATTTTCCAAACGGAACAGACATGGCTGGGATACCTAAAAGTCACCATAAAGGAGAATCAATCAATAAATATGCCCCCCATTTTCAACTGGCAGAGCGCCTGGAAGGGCAGGCACAGATGATTTACCGGCTAGACTAGCAGGGACCGTCATCACGTCATTCACGTAAGCGTCCAAAATATCTACATCACCGCTCACGCAATCCCGCATTAACGGGGCGGTGGAGATGGCAGTCGGGGTCAGCAGGACATCGACACCCTCCTCCGACCCCCCACTCGGTGACGCTTGAAGAGGATTAGATATGCGGAAGACGCGGTTGAAATCTTCCTGCACCCGTTTCCGTATTCGCTGCGCCTGTAGGAAATACCCCTCGAATGCACCCGATGTCAACACATAAGTTCCAAGTAGAATACGTCGCCGCACCTCGGCACCGAAACCTTGTTGACGAGTAGTGGCGTAGAGGGAAGATTGAGGCTCGGAGCTTTCGTTCATCTCACTTTCACTTCGATGACCTTTTGCGAAAATATGCAAATCAGTTGCCATGAGCCAGACAAGGCGGCTTCTTATTTCGTTTTACCATATCGAACACCGTCATATCTGGCCAGATTAGAGGATGCTTCCGCAGGTGCCAATACATAGTACGCCGACAATGCAAACCGGGTATTTGGACAAGATACGGGGTGGATGCTTGCGCCCTGATTCTGCAGGCGTTGCACACCCTCTGCCCATATTTGCCGGATAGGACCGGCTAGTTCAGACACGAAGTATTCCTAAATAGAGCCAGCGCAAGAATAAACTAAGATATCATCTAGAAGAGCCAAACAATAGGTAAAAATTTACCTGTGGTACTCCCACGCGAAGACCGGTAAGATCGTAGGCATCGGATCGGGGTATATATTTCGGTTCTGTCTTTTTGATATCTTCTCGAAGTTCAACAGGCATAGAGGTAGGATCTTTCTTGTCATACGCGGAAATAATCTCATAAAGCTTCTCTGATTCCTCTACCGATGAAGTTAAAATTCCCACCGTATCGAGAGAATTTGCGTATGAAATCAGTCCCCAACGAGACACACGACCATAGGAGGGTTTAAATCCCACCACGCCGCAGAACGATGCAGGAAGGCGAACAGACCCACCCGTGTCTGAGCCTAGTGCTCTGAAATCGAAATAAAGGATAGCGTTATGATCCCCAAACATGCATAATGCCATACAAAAAAAAACCATTCATATGGCCTACCCATAGCACATTCCAGATGCCACTGCTGCTGCACTCCCCCCCGAACTTCCTCCGGCCACTCGAGCACCCGAACCTGATTCAAACGAAGACGAACGAGGATTAAAAACTGGACCAAATTCACTATGTACATTTGCAGATCTAGAGACCATGCAAGGAATTAATAAGCATTAAATAAACTGCCCCCTATTCATGATTTTGTGAAAGTAACCACTCACCCCATTCCAAACTCGTCCATATTAGTCTTGCCGACGATAATGGCGCCAGCTCGTTTTAGCAGTGTCACTGCCGTCGCATCAAAAGGGGATTTGAATTCTTAAATCGCACAGTAGGTAGAAATGAAATTAGAGAGACAGGATAATAAAAATTGGCCAGCAATTAAATAAATACCCCTTAACATGGCCGAAGCACAACTCGTTTCGAAATCTTTAGTACAGAAGTTGTCTTTAATTGCTACCGTCATTCCATCAATAGGACTCTTTGCCACTCCTGGTGCGAAAGTAAATATTAAGAATTAACCCCAAACTAGACGTGCTAATTCTTGCTTTTTTTTTCTTATACCTTTTTTCCTTCGCTCATCTGCGTCTCTGGCTTCTTGCCCTACCTTTTCTTGTGACTCCAAAGCAATTATCGCATTTATCTCTTTATTCAGTTGTGAAATTCTATTCATACACACCGCAGCCCTGTCGGCTGCATTAATAGCGGGTAAAGAGCGAAGGGAAGAAATGGCCCTCCGCATAGTCAACTGCGTTTCTATTCACTGCTCGAAGATGAAAATAATGGCCCTATTTAAATGATGTCACAAACAAGCCACAGGTGGCAAACATCAAAGTTAGCTTTTGGGTTGGCTTGTAACTTCACTACACAACCCAGATTACAGAGTACATTTAAACCATAGTTCATGCTCTTTCCCATGTTAGTGCTGGGCACCTAGATGCTTGCTTTAACACCCACCCTAGAGGACGCCAACAAAGTTTTTTGAGCTTTATAAACTTGGGATGAACCTGCAGAACTCACTGCAAAATATGAGCATAATGAAGCCTCTTATCTCCCTCATCCAAATCTAAACGCCAAAGTCCAGAATAGCTCCGCTATTCAGTATCATTAATAAACTATCGTAGTTACCGTTTTTCTTGAAAATCTAGCCTGACTCTTTTAATGGCAGAAAAGTTAGTTTCTGCGAAGCACCCTATCTTAAGCAGATCCAATAATATGCTTTAATTAGGCAGAGAACGACTGCGAGTACTGTTTCAGCCAAGTGTTTTCCAAGTACTAAACGATGGTGTATCAACCAAGAAGAGTGTTGAAAAAAAAATCGAGAAATTCTATCATAACCTGAATGATAATATTGGGATTCTATATTTGAGTTGCTCCCAAGTTACCAACAATTCAAGTGCTTGTTATTTTTTTAGTAGCAATATCACCAGGAAATAAACAGATCCATTACTGTATAGCTTAACCTAGAATTAACATTATCCGAGATAGAGGCGGGTGACGCAGTTTATGCAACTTGGACTTGTATGGTATTATGAAAAGAAAATTTCTTTATTGAGGAGCATCGGCTCTTCTTTTGATAAATTTCCACACTCTTATTCCCCTCCCAGGCTGATTTGGTTTTGTGATTAGATGACCAATCTCACCTAAAAACTCAAACCCTACCTTCTCCATAATACGACGCGAGGCCCAATTGCCCACGCTCGCAAATCCACAGATGGCTTTTAGCCCTTCCCGTTTAAATGCAAATTCTTCCACCATGAGGCGAACTACCGGCGTCAACACTTGTTTGCCTCTCCATTCCTTAGCCAGTAAGTATCCCACCTCCCATGCCCCTTCTTCGGCTTCGACTTCCTTTGCGCGCTCTGGAGTGAGCTGTTCAATGCTGATGGTACCTACATACTCCCCGTCCGATGTACGGATGGCCCGAAGATGTCTATTGGGAAGTTTGCATGTTTGCGAAATGAAATTCTCTGCATCCTCCAAAGTGTAAGGCGAAGAAATGCGCGTGGTGTATTCCAAGATAAGAGGGTCGTTGAGGGCATTCACAAGCGCTTGCTTGTCGGAGGGATGGAAGGGGGTGAGAAAGTAGGGGCTGTCTGGAACAGCAATGATGTCTTCATTGGAAAAATGAGAAAGCGCCGACATAATTGGGGGTGAAAGCCTGGACTGAATTCTTACACTAAGTCGGTGGACTATTATCAAAGCTTATATTTACCTCCCTAGAAATGTGGCAGGGTAACCAAACCAGTCAAGCGAGAGCGAAGTCAGAATTACACGGCAACCATCATGTGGTGCAGCTAGTTATGTAAAAATCTCCGAAAAATACAAGTTACACGGCCTAGAACATCTCCTTAAATAAAAGCTAAGGATGTTCCGAGCCTGAGCAGACATACTGGATTAAGAGATTGGAGAATCAACCTTTCCGAAATATCTGCAACTATTAGCATATTATTAAAATTCGATAAACTAGAGTAATAATTCACAAATACTTTTTATTGCATTCTTCAACTTCTCGTCATCAAAAATTGTATACCAAATTTATATCAGCTTATATACCCATTATATCGTGATTTTATTTTCATTATGGCAATTCTTACGACTTTTATTTCCTGTTTTATTTCTCAGTTTAGGACACATTTCTTCCCAAATGCAACATGTAAAAATGGCAAGGCAACTTTAAAAGATACTTTATCTTCTCTAGCTTACAAAGAGCAATTGGGCACTATTGCTCAATTCTATGCTTCCGACGCTAATATAAATGATTAGAGCCACTGTAATACCCAATGAGGAATATTTGCTCGAAAACTTTTTGCTTTGCACTATTACAATATAACAGGGTTCGTAAGGTAGATAGAGGATCTTAGTAAAAAATAGAGATCGGTGAGGAGCAAAAAGAAATAGTAGGTGGTTTTAAATAAGAATAGAAAATGAAAAAGAATATGAATTCACAGATCAATATTGAATATAGCTTCCAACAAATATTACACCACAATAATATAATAATTCAACCATAACGAGTTAATAATATTAACCTTATTACATATCATGAGAAAAGCAAAAAACGAGGCTTACTATTACATACAACAATTATCAAAGATAAATGCATGTATAGGCCATTTGGCATAATGTATTAAACAAGCTTAGTTGGATCGCAGAATACATGTAATCTCTTTGCTGAATACTCAATATAATTCTCACTTGTGCAATTTGCTTACTAGAAGGTAAGTAGCACTCCATTCCACCCTTAACGCATCCATTCTACTGAATGCCAATGGAATATATTTCTCATTTATGCCATTTGTTGATCTTTAATAGAGCGCAAGTAGCGCTACATTCCACCCTTAACACACCAATTCTACTGAATGTTAATGGAAATTATTTCACATTTGTGTCATTTGTTAATCTTTAATAGAACGTAAGTAGTACTCCATTCCACCCTTAACGCACTCATTCTATTGAATGTTAATGGAGTATATTTTTCATTTGTGACATCATTCAACTTCAATAGTTTAATTAGCCCCCGACAGATACAGCCTTTTAAAATACACTGAGGTACTCGAACAAATGCAAACTTAAGCATAATTTACACTTTGATTTTTTTTTACCCACTATACAATTTTTAATTTTTTCCTAGATTTTTTTCGATCCATCCACGACATATACTTCTTCGCTCTAATTTCATATTTGGCTGATTTTTAATCAGAATAAATATACCGAGAGGGTTCACGCTCGATTTTTGGCGTTTTTGCGTTTTGCTTTTTGATCGTATTAAAATTTTCAAAAAGAATTGATATGTTTTAATCAATTGTCTTGCCATCACTCTCGGAAATAGAGTTTTTGGAAATTCTTATCGTGTTGCATTGATTCAACTTGATGAAGCGGATGTGGATGACTATACTAGTTGGGATTTTGGACTTTTCTTACTTTTCATTTACACCTCTCGATATTTATCTCCAAGAACCTTGGTTACCAAATCTCCCCATTTTCGCGATGATATTCTTTTTCGCTTAGATGATGGGCGATTTCGTAGACAAGCTCGCATATGCGAGCAAGCATTTGCTGTTCTTGTAATGATATTAGAGAAAAATCCTTCCTTTCATGTAGCAGTAATTAAACAACGTAGCGGTAATTAATAGTTATACCCGGGTACAAACAGAATTACCATAATATAAAATCCCAATATGGCAGAAGTTTTTAACAAATATTTTATTTGATTAATCTGATAAAAAAAAAATGAAAAGTAACATTTCAGAGAAAAGAGTAAATAAACGGCAAGTTAAAGGTATAGTAAAGCTAAGAAATATGGAATAAGAAATCATTGAACCACATAAAGAAACCATAGAGGTAGGGTTCGCGATTCTATATGTTTTCACACCTCTATGGTTTCTACAAATTTCTTAACCATTGGAGCTTTTTGTAGGGCATCTACTTTTATTTAAAAATAATCTGGCATATACTTTGACTGAACAGATTGAATTTAGCAATATAATTATGAAAAATGGGGTGCATTGACAAAATATCTGTAGCCCCAATTTTACTTGTGATCTCTACGCTTTATAAATTTCCACAATTTCACGCTGATTCCTGGCTTATTTGGCTTGGGTATGGGGTTCCCAACCTCGCCCAAAAACTCGAACCCAACCTTCTCCATATTGCGGCGGGAGGCCCAGTTTCCCACACTGGCAAAACCGTAGATCGACTCCAGCTTTTCCCTCTTAAATGCAAACTCCTCTAGTATAAACCGCAATGCTGGATTCAGCACCCCTTTGCCTCTCCATTCTTTTGCTAGCAAGAATCCCACTTGCCATGTACCCTCTTCGACTTCGGAAACCTTGGCGCGTTCCGGTGAGAGTTGATCAATGTTGATGGTGCCGATGTAGTCGCCCTCTGATGTACGGATGGCAAAAACGTGACGATCGGGAAGGTTGGGGAGATAGGAAATATAGTGATCTGCATCGTCAGGAGTGAATGGCGTGGGAATGCCTGTGAATTCAAATATGAGAGGATCATTCATGGCCTGAATCATAGCCTCTTTATCAGAGGGGTGGAAAGGGGTGAGAAAGTAGGGGGTATCAGGGACCGGGAAAATATCCTCTTTGGAGAATAAAGATAAAGATGGCATTGTTGAGGGGATACTTAGACGGTACTACTAACGCTTATGCACGCCTATCGAGAAGAAGGCCACCTATATATTACCCTTTGGAAGGCTATTAAAGCTTCTATGCGAAATAAGAATAGAAATTACACGTAGATACAATTTCTATTTTTGGCATCATTCGAGCGGATAGGGTTGGTTAACAGAGATTCACAAAGAATCGTAATTAAAATCATAAAAATGGTTTGGCCAAACAATTCAGATATAAATCTTAAGTATTTTAACAAACTTTGAAAGCTGATCACGCTTACGAATATTCACTCCAATGTTCTCATAATTAGTGCATTGGATTTACCTTCGCTTGAGGTTGTTTTCCAAAAATTACCATCAAAACTTTCCCTTCTTCTAGTAGATTTTTTTTAACATTCTCAAATTTACCTTAATTATGCGATAATACTTCTAAAATAATTTTAAAAGACTCTGCAATTTTTTATAATAACTTCCCCACCCTTCTTTTATGGGGGGTTGCAGAAATAATTGAGGTAAAAGGGCATTTTACCATGTTGTGAAGGCTATTTCAGACGTGCCAGTGTTTTATTAGATGCCCAATACCTATTAAAAATACTTATCATAACACTTATCATAAAATTCACTCCAAATTCATGTAGTCTGATTAGTTTTTAGTAGTGGCATTATTATCCACTTTGAATCCCTTAGTACTATTTCTAAATAAAATAGAGAGGTTTCAAACAGCGTTTGAAGGTAGAAACTTTAAAGAATGAAAAAGGTTTTGCTCGCTGGCATGAGCCCATTTTCTTTGAGGCTATCAGCCGTTGCACCTGAACCTCTGACCTATACCAGGAAATCTTCCTATAGTTACAGCTTTCTGTGTATGGATTTATGAACATAAACCCTTGAAATAATGATAAAGGAATTCACAGGAGGCTGCCAAGAGAACGGATTGGAATTCCAGGCTTATACCAAACATGTTGGGTACGAGAATGAAGATATGATTCCTTGACTCCATTTCTTCTTTTGACCTTCCCCTTCCTTCTCGCACCCTCCCCCAACTCCCATTCACCGATCTAATTCAACTTTATAATCAGAACGCCCGTTTCATAATCTATCTGCACAGTCCAAGTGACTCAAGCCTCGACATATGCCTTTTGACCCTTGATGTTTTCTATCCCTTCTTCTTAAGATCCAAAGGCCACCTTGTCATCAATTGATCCTTTGCATTGGTTTTGACTTTCTCATCTCCCACAGAACCGTTATACGCATAAATATTTTCAAATTCTAATCAGAATTCTCACCGCTATCTAAAGTATAATCAATATTCATTTTCCCTAATAGGTACATGAACCATGACCTTAGGAAATCCGATTGACGGAAATTGTGTTGAAATATTTATGTTCAAGAGGTATGGCTCGCGTATTTTAAGCTCGAAAGTCATTTTCATACGTGAGGGAGCTTGACTTAGATTATCCGAATGGGTGGGCCAATTCAGCAGAGTATCGACATTCTACCCGCGCTTCTAAGCGCCTTCATTATAATCGGCTTGGGCAAATAATAGTGTTTACTGGACCCGCAAAGTACTAATTCAATTTCATTATGCACGTAAGCAACAAACTATTTTCTATTGCTAACAGCAACATATACTCTAAATAGAATGCAATATACATGCTTCCAACTCTAATGTCAACTGATTAGAGCCGTTGTAATAATATTCAATATTCTTTAGGAGAATCATTGATCGCGATTTTCTTTTACTTGCTATTGTACCATAATTACCAAAGAGAACTGCATGTATAGTCCAATTGACATCATGTACTGAGCAGGTTCTGTTAACTCGTTAGTCTGTTGTTAAGCAGAATTGCGAAGAGCTCAAAGAGAAGAAAAGGATTCGTATCCTAGATTTCAAACTGAATTTGCGACTGTGAGGCGGACCGTTCGAAACGGGGAATATCTTCAAAGCGATAGTGCTTATGAATGGAGATGATTTTGCTTTCCTCTGGTTGAAAGCAAGAGTATTTTGGCTTTTATCATGCATCTAGAGTTACAGTGCTCTCTTTGTCAAGGATTGTCTTGAGATTTTGTTTTCTAAAATCTCAGTTGGAGAGTTCGACACTTGAAATTTTGACTTATTTCAGGTGTCAAGGATAGCTATTTTATTAAAAATCGAAGTGATTTGCAATTTAGAGTTAACTCATATATTGTGCTGTAATATCAGTCTGACTGAGCAGAAAGGTTTCATGTGACGAGAATTTCATGAAGTTACGGAGATTTAGATAAGTGCTCCTTGACGTGAATGAGCTCGCAATGATTCACTATTATGATGTTTGAAGAAAAACAACTCGAATGCGAAATCTATGCGATTTCCAGACTAAATGAGGAAATTTCTAGGTGCATTTTGTTTGAAACCGGATGCACGCCCAAAATGGTTGTAAACAAGCATGGGAAATTTTTCATATTATTAAAGATGAAACACGATGCTTGACTGGGAATGATGTAGGAGCCGAATCCTTGAACTATGGGGAAACGATAGGATAGACCGAGTCGGATCAGAGCTGATATAGTCTCTATGATTTGAACGGTTACGGATGCCCAGGAGATAGGGAAAGAAGAGCCCTTATCGGCCGGCTTGGCCTCTGGCCCAAGGACTTTCTAGGCATTCGTCATCCATTTCGTAATCCTGGGGTGACGACCGGGCCTGTCACCCTCCCATTTTTAGACGGGGCCAAGATCACACAGTCATTATTAATAAACGCTCAGTCACTTATGCCATTTTAGGTAAATTGCTAGATACTGCAAAATACGTCGCCCCAATCATGGCGCTCACCGTGGAGACGATTTAGAACCTGTCTCTCCCCGGATTGGTCTGCAGAAGGGGTCGAGCGAAAGGATCGAAATTCCCTAGACCAAATATGGCCCGTAGGTTCCCCAATTTCTCCCGTGGAGGTAGTTAAAACGAGAGATAATCGTGCGATTCGCAGTCACAATCGCTAGCAAACAACCGGTGGATAGTGCGGAATATGCGGGATCTCGGATGAACCCTGCTCCGCAGGCCGATTCTGCCACGGATAATTGCCTTGCCAAGTTGTTTTGCTTGGAATTATTATAAATTAGCGTACCCTATTTTAGAGTCCTTCCCCCTTTTCTCTCCCATTCCGTTTAAAAAGAAAAATAGAAAAATTCACAAACTACTCTAGCAATGCTACAAGTACAAAACCACAACAGCAATCACCTCCGCATACCGTCATCCAAGTCTCTTGCTACTGACCCTACGTTCGTTAATTCCTCATCCTCTTTACCCTATCTCTCCAATGAGCCGACTCGCTACTTCGACAATGAAGATGAGATGCCACCCCGATTTGTGGTGAAGGCTCCCCGCAAACACAGCAAACTCAAACGGCCCTCCTCTAAACTACCATCGTACTACGGCAATCAGCTTCGTTCTCACTTTGCCGATCAATTTGGCAACTGGGCTGGTGTGATTGGCAATGGAAGCAGTGGAACCGTCCGACTTGTGCAGAATGGGGGCGATCTCTTGGCAGTGAAGCACTTTGCGTCTCCCTCACGATCCACCGCGCACAAGAAGAAGTCTCTGTTCCGCCTCAAGGGTAAAAAGGAGCGGCTTGCCGAATTAGAGGAAGAGCGTGACCTGCGGGAGCGAGCCAAGAAGATCGTCAGCGAACACTGCATCACCTCCACTCTTCGCCACCCCAATATCATCCGCTCCGATTCGCTATGGCGGGATGGCGAGGATTACTACATGGTGATGGAGTATGCACCACACGACTTATTTGCCATGGCCACCCGTGGCATGTCTCCCGACGAAGTAGCATGCACGTTCCGGCAACTAGTCAACGGAGTTCACTACATGCACCAGATGGGCGTCGCTCATCGAGACTTAAAGCTGGAGAACGTGCGAATGTCCGAGGATGGTGAGGTCAAGCTCATTGACTTTGGCAGTGCGGTGGTCGTGCAGCGACACCAGCACCTTGCACCGGAAATGGCCACCGGATTCTACGGATCCGATGCGTATGTTGCCCCCGAAGTCTTGACAGAGAAATCGTACGACGCTCAGAAAGCGGACATCTGGTCCCTGGGCGTGATCCTTGTGTGTATGATTCTAAAGAGGTTCCCTTGGAAGGTGGCCGAGTGGAACGACAAGCGGTTCACCGCTTGGGTGCGGGAACTGGAGAGTGGCGTGGTTGGCGATTTATTGAGTTGTATTCCTGAAGAGGCGCGAGCCGTGACCAAGATGATGTTGGACCCCAATCCCAACACCCGCGCCTCCATAGAAGACGTGATGGCCGACCCTTGGGTACAAAGCATTCGCGTCTGCGGAGAAGAGGGGGCAGCTCCGCACTCCCACTTTGGCAACGAATAGATATTAATAGATCAATCCACTTTTGTTTTTGTTATCTTCCTCCTTGTATATAGTACTCTGATTTTTTTTTGCTATTACATCTATTTATCTCTTAAACCAGTTATCTGCTATTCATCTCTTGTATCATTGCTTCTTTTGCTATTCTGCTTTGCAATCTATGCTCGATGTTTTATAAGCGATTTTTTATTGATGTTATTGTCTCTTTCTATATTCATTGTTCACTTTTATCTTAAAATACAATCCACATCCCGCTCCCCTCATCTCCCCCCATATACATTCCTCAACCTTAAACCTCCTAAGAAACAACCGATTAAACCATGGTCATAAATATCGTTTATTCTTAAATACTAGAAAATGGAAGGGGCTGCCTCTACGGATGATTCACCCCCCTTCTTTGAGATGGGTGTTCTGGGTTCTACATCGAAGTGCGTCTATAGTACAAAGAAAAACAAGGACTGGTCGAGGAAAGGGGAATAAAGAGGAGGAAATAGAAAAAAAAATAAAAGAGAAATTGGATAAAGCAAACAAAAAATAAAAAGAATTCGCCCCCGTTGCCCAAAAGAATAAGCGTTGGCTGTCTCATCTACAACTTTGAAAAGACAGCCGCTTCGTATTTGGTGTGGGTCGCAGTGGCGATCAACTTTCCGGACTCCTTCTCCACTACGTCACAGTCTAGGAAAGCCAGCGATTTGCCAACCCGTCTCACACAGCATTTCACGAGCAAAGCAGTGCCCGTGTGGGCACCCGAGATGTAGTTCACGGCTAGATTCGTCGACACCCCGCCCGTTCTGAAAGTTTCCTCTAAAGAAGAAGTGGGGGGCAAGAGTTCTTGGTGAGACCATCATATTACTTCTCATCCTGGACCAAGCCATTACTTTCAAGCGCCATCACCGCTATGGAGGTACAAATGTCGATGAGCGTGGCGGTGCACCCGCCGTGCATGATCCCAAAGCTGTTGCTTTCCGCGTCCGACACCGTAAAGTTAAAGACGAGCTCAGGATTGCCCCTTTCATTCGTCCTCGCAGAGGCGATGGAGAGGCGTGGCAGAAGAGTGATAGCCCAACGGGCATCTTCCAAGTTGTCCCTCAATGCTTCGAGGTACAATTGAGCCGTTTCCTGATAGGATGCCATGAGAAAAGCTAATTTGAATTGCCGTCTTTTCTATAACCAAGCAATACAAGTAGGCACCTCCTTTTCCTAAGTTTCATTTGAAAACCCTTCACGTGAAATTCAATTTGTTGATTTTGGGTGAACTATATATATCTGAGCCGGTCTTCAATTCCCCATGTGACTAGCCCAGGAGAACTGGGAGAGTATCCTTGTGAATTGAAGAGAGATTGAACAGTGTGTATCCATGGAGCGGGATCTTAGAAAACCGATGAAATGGTTTGGTAGTCTCGGCTGGAACATACACTGGCAAAAATAGCAAGAGTGCTTATTCAATCCATAGAGGTTTTTTAGGGAAATGTTGCCCTGTCTGTCAGAGTCTGATGTATTGGTTAGCATAAGTCTACAGATACCAGAGTGACATAGACTAAACCCTGAAAATAAAAGAGAGATGAAATATTGAAACTTAAACCTGGAGAAATAATCAATCCAACGACAGCAAAAAGAGGATATAATAAAGAAAATTTAAACATAAGAAAAAAAGAAGAGGAATAGGAAATAGAGACGCATCCAAAGGTGAAAGACGAGGCGATGGTATCGTGAAGGGAGTTTTTACAAGTATATATCAAAATATAAAAGAGAAAGGTTGTGGTTGAACGGGGGCCGCGCCGGAGCACTTCTTCACTAGGAGTTGGAAGAGACGGAAGAGTTGGTGGAGAATCGGTTTGTCATCGAAAAGCCGTCGAAGCTAAATCTGATTTGGGACAGCCGGCTGATGCGGGGCAGGTAGCTTGGCGTCTTGCGCAGTGGAGGAGGCTGCTGAAGCCTGAAGCTCTCGCTCCGGTGGTTCAGCAGGGGAGGGGGGTGGGGAGGTTTTCGGGGTGGAGAGATGGGGCCATTCCGAAAGGAGGCGGAAAAGCGCTGGGGAGAGCTATCGGGGGGCGGTGAGGGGAAAAAGCACTGTGCCACTTCTATCGAGGGAGCGATTTGATGGGGAGGCAAGGGGAGGGAAACCCTCTCCTTGATCAGCCTTGTCGTGTCAGGGAAAGATTTCCTCACGGTCCCCTCCCTTCTCCCTTCCTCTGCCTTCTCGCCCGTACTTGTCGTCAACTTCACCGCAGGAGGGGGGGAAGGATTCGAACTAGGCTGGTCCGGCTGGATAATATTTAGACCCTTCACAGGCTCGAATGGCAGCACTTTCCCTCTCAAGTAGTACTCGCGTGCGTCGTCCGCTAACAACTGGGCCACCACCAGGATAGCCCCGACCCACAACAGTGCACTCCCGAACGCCGCGCACAGGAGAGCAAGCATCGCGGCTCCGACGGGCGGGGCCCACGTCAACACCATGATGATGATAAGGATCCAGAGAAAGGCGAGGAGAACAGAGGCAACGAGCTCTGCCTTGGAACATATAAGAGTGCGGGCGAGGAGCCCGCTGAGTCCCCATCGCGAATGCCATGCACGTGCCCCTATTAGGGCGCCCGCGGCCAGCGCGGAGCACACGCCCACGGCGACTCCCAGCTCTGCTCCAAATGAAGGCGGCTTGTAGGTGAGGGGTGCGCTGGTGGCCTGGGATGCCAAGTGGGTCGAGGCGGAAACGACCCCCACCACGGCCAGGAGGAGCTGTCCTGTGCGTAGGCACAGGTTGGCCTGGAGCAATTTTTCGATGCGATGGATACGCCTGAGACGAATGGAAAGGGAGCTGGACCAATCTGGTAGAGACATTGGTCAATGCCGCTTTCCTAAGCAAAGCGTGTAAGGAGAGGGTAAGGGGTGTCTCGCAGTACCTAGGGAAGGGAGAGAAGATAGGATACAGCAATGGGGAGATGGCGATAGAATAGGATGTTTGGCGAAAAAACCAAAAGGCCAAGAGCAGTGGGGAGAGTGGAAGAGATTTATATAGGACGTGCACCGAAATAGAATTGAAGAAGGTGCAATAGAGGAGACTTCTATTAAGGTTAATTTTTGGCCATTGCCCTTCATATAGCTGATCTAGGAAACTGGAGCGGGCGATCCCACTCCAAGGCTGTGCATTGGAATGTAGGAATTCTCCAGTCAGAGAGGGATCCCAATTTTTCTTGAGCCACCCGAGTCTCCAGAGCGAGGCCATTTTTGGGCAAAATCAGGCGACACGTGTCTGACAGCGGGACAAGAAAATTAGAGTCGCACTTCTTAGTCCGCCTTATCTTCCCCCAGAATGCTCTATGGCTCTTGATTTTTTTCCCGATTGTACTTTGCAATGCCACATTCCCTATCAAACAAGCTCCCCCTTACCAACTCGGTTATCAATCGTCGGAGTAAACATTGAGCGGATCATTTGATCGCGTAGCTTGTATTTTCTTGGGCACCATTCTCTCTTGCTTAACTCTAAGCAAGTAAATAATAGAGCAAAAAAGTCAAAAATTTACGAAACAAGGCTGCGAAGCGTAAAAGTCGAAAAGAAAACCATGTGCTTGTATTTATTCGTTCGAAGAAAGAGAAGAGATTGCCAAAGGTGAAGGAAGAAAAAAAAAGTTGGTTAAATGCAGGTTGCAGTAATACATATTGGTGCGAAGAGAAAGGGGGAGGGTGAAGAGAAAAACGCGAAGAAGGGTAGGGAGGATGAATTCCGAAATCCAAAAAAAAAATATTAACGAAGCTAACTAATTAGGCAAGGAGACGTGAAACACTTTGAATGATGCAGGTAAAAAGAAAAAAATCAAAAGGTTGGAGGGATATCAATAGGAAATATACAAACAATTTATCAGCCATTCAGCCAAGGAAAAAAAAAGGAGGTTCACATCAGAAACAAATCCCCGCGGTGCTCCTCCAGGAAGCGTTCTATATCGCCGGCCCCAATCCACACGTCGTAATCGAGCGACTGCAGCAACGTGCGCTCCATCAATTGCATCTCCTTGACGGTAAAGACATGATCGATCACCGAAACCATGACCTTGTTGTTTGTCAAGAGTGGACGCGGGTCGAGCGGGTCAAGCGGCGGGTCGATGGAGTAGAGGACCTTGGATGCGATGAGGATGCTGGCGGTGAATATCTTGTGGCAAAACCCTTCGAGAGCGCAAAGAGGATTGGGAAAAAAGAAAAAAATAGGGCCTCAAGTTAGCGCAAGCAGGAGGACATAGGAGAAAGCAGAGATGGAGCACCATAGTCGCCGACTGTGTTTTGGGGCAGTTTGCGCTTAAGCCTGTCCACGTAAATGAGGGCGGCCAGCATCAAGCACACGTCCACTCGGCCCCGGGTGGTGACGCGATGCATGTACAGCATGAATTCGGGCAAATGCTTGCATGTCTTATAGTACCGCGCCGGGCTGCATGGCAGTAGGCCCCAGATCGATTCGGACATGAAGTCTT
This sequence comes from Calcarisporiella thermophila, assembly GCF_041956535.1. Lineage (NCBI taxonomy): Eukaryota > Fungi > Calcarisporiellomycota > Calcarisporiellomycetes > Calcarisporiellales > Calcarisporiellaceae > Calcarisporiella > Calcarisporiella thermophila. The sequence continues at coordinate 223,086 of NW_027192206.1, forward strand.
GTATTAGCAATAAAAGGGTTGAGCTTTGTATGAGAGGGGGTAAGCACTGGGAATCGGACTTACTGAGAAGGGTCTCGGGGAGCCGCTTGAATGTGGGGGGAGGGCGCGGGGGACATTTGGCGGTATGCAAGACGGTGGTGGAGGTGGCCAACGGGTAGGAGATGGCCTGGTGGGTGGGGGTGTGCGGGGAGAATGAGGTTGGCGAGGTGGTGGCAGAGGGGGAGAGGGGCTCTCTCACCCGCTCCGATTGCTTGTCGATGGAGTCCAGGGTAAGAGATGCGCTGAGATTCCGAGGGGAAGCCGGGGGTTCGCTGGGAGGGCTAGGGAGAGGGAGCGCAGGGCGAGGAGGGGGATGGGGGCGAGGGCGAGGCAGGAGAAGAGGAGAAGAAGAGAGACGAGGCTCAAGGCCTAAAGCGTGTTTATTCTTACAATAGCAATAAAATGAAGTAAACAAATCCAAACCCGCTGACATTTCTAAAAAGTTTATATAAACGCACGCATTTATGCCTTTTTTTTCTCCTTTCCAAACAACCTGCAAGTGGATCGCATGCAATCACCCTCCCGCCTCCCAGTTCATTTGATATTTTGCTCAATTTCCTTTTTGCTCGCCTCAGGCCTCTCTGAAACCGAGCCTAGTAGCCGCCAGTGTCTCTGCTGGAGCCCTCGCCTTCGCCATCCATCGCAATCGATCCCAGCAGGTTTTTTCCTCCAAGCCGGGTCGCTTTTTTTTTTTTTTTCCTCATTGTCCCAGCAGGCTTGCTTCCCTACTCTCTCCCCCGGCTCGCCTGAGGCCCTAACAACAACAACAACAATAACAACACCACTAACAACAACAATAAACAGCCCAGCCGTCTGTGTATAGATTAAATTAAGACCGTTTGGGATAGCGATCGCAGGCCCATTGGCGCAGGAGCGGCGAGTGATAGGGATAAGACTATGCAATCGGAGCCTGCTCCTCTGTTCCATTTAAATGAGAAGAGAATGGTCCATGGGATCAGATTGGATGGACGCCAATGATGTCGCGAGGTTGGCCGCATGGATGGCATTTCGGGTTCCTATTTCGATCCGGCCGCAGCTTCCAAACTCTTTCGCGTATTAACTCCTCCCTATGCACCCAGCCTCCTCTTGCGTCGTGTCATGATGCAACCAGGCTTGGGCCTATCGAATCTTCCTGAGTTGCAACGACTTGCGTGCCAATGGGCCCGCAAGTGAGGCTGACGCCAGCTCTTCGCCGACGTGCTACAGACTCTGTCCTGCGCATTTCTCAGGCCACCCATCACGGGGCATTCTCGTAGGCGCTGGCTCGAGGTTACGCCGAGTCTCGTGCTCATATGCCTAAAGTGCTCTGATGCCAATGCATTCATTAAAAATTTTTTTTCCCAACGATGCATCATTTCTTTCTATGAGCAAGGTCAAGCTGGAGCGTGCATGAGCCGCCAAGTGCAGATGATTAGAATTGAAGGTGAAAGTGTCTGAAATGCTTTCTGATACTCTTGATTTCGTACAAGCCACTCACAACACTCCCTTCTGGACGGTGGTGAGTGAGGATCTGTTGCCGATCAATTGTCTTTTACCATTAGAAACCGCAAGATCATCCCATGACTACTGCCGCTAGGTAAGTCAGCTTGCCTTTGGAGCATTGATCTCTCTCATTTTCGAGACACAACTACACATCGTCTTGCTCGCAACCTATGATTTGTCGCTGACTCTGGTTTCTTGTGATTTCTTCTAGACCTACCTTTGATCCTGCTCGCGGACGGGACAGCAAGGCGCCTACCCTCCAACACAGCTCTCGTGATGTGGCTACAAACAAGATTCTGAAATATCGGTAGTTATTATTTTTATTTCCTGGTCCGTAATCTATTTTTCCTATACTCGATTCCCTTGATTTCTAGTCAACCTGGCCAGGGAACGACCGATGAAGTCAACAAGGCGAACCTTAAGGAGCGGCTCCTGCGTGCTGAGCGCGAGCACTTTGAGAAGCGCCGAAAGACGGAAGGCGGATCTCTCTATGTAGAAAAGGATGAGGATGATGCATTGGAAGCAGAAAATGCAGCCCTTCGCGAGGAGGAAGAGAAAAAGAGGCGATTACTATTGGAGAAGACTGCAGAGTTAGATAGAGACGACTCCGATGAGGAGGAGAGTGATGAGGAGGATAAAAATGGTGAGAAGGACGAGGAGGAGGAGGAGGAGGAGGATGACGACGACGACGATGACGATGACGATGAGGATGATACAGCCGAGCTTTTGAGAGAACTGGAGAAAATAAAGAGAGAGCGTGCCGAGGAAAAGGAGCGCCAGGTAATGAGGAGAGATCTTGCCTGAACGTCTTGGATTGCTTTTTGAATGCTGATTTTGTTTCCCTTCTATTACTAGGAGCGTGAGAGACAAGAAGAGGAGGAGAGGAAGCGCGAGGAGGAGGCCCTTACTGGGAATCCATTGCTAAATCTCTCAGAGCCTAAGGACTTTAACATTAAGCGGCGGTAAGAGGATTTGCCTTTTGTTGATCGAATCTGAGACTAATGGTATGAGGTGGGGGTTGTGAATAGGTGGGACGACGACGTGGTATTCAAAAACCAGGCGCGGGGTGTGGACAACAAGCCAAAGAAGCGATTCATCAACGACATGCTACGCTCCGATTTCCACCGCAAATTCCTCTCAAAGTATGTCAAATAGATGCCCCGTACATTTCGTATCTATTGGTTGTTTTTCGTCTTTTTGTTGCTGATCTCTGTACATTTGTTTCTCCCTCTTCCTCTTTTTTTATTCGAATAAATGGATTCGCCAACTTCTTGTTTGCTTGGAATACCTGGGTTTTTGGGTCTTGGCCCTCATTGCTCTATTCGTCATTTTTTTTTCCTTTACTCCCTCTTGCATGAGAATGGGAGGCATCCATACAAGTCTCAGACGGTTTTATTAAACAACCTATTCTAGATGAACAACAAAGTCTACTATCTCGTCTATTAGATCAGAGGATGTATCGATAAATAGTTGGATGAAGGTGAAGGGTGTCAGCAGGATGGAACGCCTCTCTGTAATATATATATACACAAAGCAATAAAGGCAATAGAAATAAAAATAATAATAAAAATAAGCGTCAGCATAGAAAAGAAATTCCATTCAACCAACAACAATAAAGGCGAGGGGTATATACAAATACACAACAAAAGAAAAGAAGCTTATTTCGAACAAGCCAAAAAAAAAATCCATCACGCCTTCTTCTTAATGCGGCCATTAGGAGCCCATACTTTTACGGTGAAATCGGCAGAGCACGTGGCAATGATGGGCTCCATCGGATGGAAGCTGACTGCATAGACCCGGTCCGTATGGCCCTCCAGCCGCTGGATCTGTTCAGCATTGCCCTATGAAGAGAAGAAGGATGAGTGGGAATATGGAGAAATATAGAGAGCAAAAAAAAGAGACCTCTGAGACTCCCACGTTATAGATATAGGCGTATGGATCTGCACTTCCGGTGGCCAGCAGCATGCTCGCCTCCAAGGGTCGATCATTGGCGTTGACGTCGCCTGAGATCGAAAGTTCTCCATCCTCGTCTCGGGTGGTCGACCACCGTGTGGCTTCGTCTAGAAAAGTAGATGGAGCAAACACATCGATGGTGGGTGAGCAGGCGGATCCCCCTTCACGTACACAGCAAGCAGCCCTCTACTTACACTCCTTTCCGTAATAGAATGAGCTCTTGATGGGCCAATTCTTATTCTTATACCCTTTCAACGCTTGGACAACCCTTAGCGGCGTCTTGGGCGGTTCCAAACCTCGATCGTACACTCGGATAACTATGGTGCCATAGAGTCGAGGCATTGGAGTCCAAAGAAAGGCGAGTGAAAAGAAAATGTACCCTACGTACCGTTATCATAGCTATTCACGGCCATATACCGCGGCTCTTCGTATACATCTGAAAACCAAAAAGATATAAGCACCTCGATCACATTAAAAGGATCATTTCACAATTCAGTCAATACCGTCGGTTCGTTGGCAGACAGCGATATGAGAGATTGGTTTCTTGCTCGACTCGTTCTGAAACGTTTGGACGCAATTGCCTTGATGCCGAGGGAGAAGCCCAAAAAAATAAAGGTAAGCGGAATTGAATTCACTATACCAAAATGCTCAAAAGTGGGCCAAAAGTATGGGCTACCTATCCGCATATCCCATGTCTTGATATATCCTGTTGCATCACCTGTGATGACATGTATGCCATCTCGGCATACATACCTACCAAACATGGAAATTATTGAGAAAGAAAGGTGGGCGATGAATGAGGGAGAATATCACGATAGCAAAAAAAAAAAGATAGCCTACAGAGAGTTAATCATGGAGTCGTTCCGTTTCACCATCGCCTCTCCAGGCTTTCGGATATCACATAATGCCAGCACATTCCGCGAGGTCCCATTGTAGAAAATCTGGTTATCTGGAACGCACGTGACCTTCAGCATCTTACTGGAAAGTAGGCGACATGGAGAATAGGTCAAACTCTACCTTGAGGATCAAACATCACGCATTGAACGAATCCCTCGCTGTGAAAATTGTAAACCAGTTTCTCGGTCTCTATGTTCCACATTTTGCACGTCTGGTCGTATGCACCCGACAACAAGAGAGTGGAGTCGTTTGACCAAGACAGGTCAGAAATATTCAAGTTATGTCCCTTCAAACACACCAGCTAGAATAGCATGCCAAGTTTAGCCATCATGGATTGCATAGAGAGGCTCTAGAGCATCCGACTCACTTCTTTTTGGGTCACCATGGCATCCCACACTCTCACTGTTTTGTCGAAAGAGCCTGTCGCTAAGTACCGGCCGCACCGCGAAAACTGCGTGCAATAGATCGCCCCCGCATGACCCTTAAGATCATAGCGCAGATGAAACTGTTTGCCGTCCCGGTTTCGCTGAGTCGAGTTGGAACCTGGGAAGGATCACGGTGGAGAGAGAGGAGAGAGGGGGGGGAGTGGTGCATATCGTCAATAGGGAAAAGGCTCTTAATGAAAAGAGGATCCCAGGTATTTTACCAAAAGCCTCCACAATATAGCGCGATCCGCTCACAGCATCAATAGTCTCATCGCGGACCTCCCTCGGAACCTTCCCCTCATCTAGATTGGACAGGTCAAACGGCCGCACTGGATGTTGATGCGGCTGGTCTGCAGCGTAGCGGGAGGAGAGCTCGTAGATGCTCTTTTTAAGCAGCCGGTTCTCCTTCTCCAGCTGATCGACTTTCTGTTTGAGGGATTTTGTCTCCTTGAGAAGACGCTCAAGTTGATCGCGCTCTGAGCCAGTGAGGCCTGATTTTTTCATCGGAAAAGACGGAGGTGATCAAGGTCTTCTATTCCACGCTAACCAAAACTCAACAGGAAGGAGGTATGTCCTGTCTGCAGATCCTTTCATTCGGATGGATTGGGTGGCTTAGTTTGTCAACTTTAAATCCCATAGTATCGTAGGCTTCATGGCTTCTGTTTTTGGAAGACGAGGTCGCGACGATGACATCAGTGTGCGATGCCCCCGCTAGCGACCATGGTACCCTCGTCAGTGCCCAGGGGATGAGCACAGATCCTCCATTAGCTGAAATCGGATCCACGCTGAGTGCCTCGGAATCCCTCTTGAAAGAGCGTCTCGAGCACTACTTTCGAGACGATCAGATCGAGGGATTCCTTAAACAATCCTCGCCCGATCCAAGGGAAGGCTGTAAGTACAAGCGATACACCCCTTCAACTTCTCAATTTCTTAGATTGACCCGACCATGATAGCTGGCATCGAGACCATGATTTCACTAATGGGTCTTTTTTTTTTACACCTCTCTAGGGGTGTATGTTGACAAGCTTGCATCATTAAAAAAGATTAAGGAGTTGAGCGAGTCGCGTGACTTGATTCTGAAGCATCTTCGGGCCTCCCTCTTGCTTGAGGTGGATGCAAGCGAGACACGCGTGCGGAGAATAGAGAACACCCTCTCGAAACATCTCGCTGAGCGGATCCAGAAGCTGAAGCCGGCCAAACCGTTGAAGACAAAATCATCGAAGCCGCAAAAGCAAAATGATCGTCGAAATCGTGTGCTTGAATTGTTTGACTTGGATCCGTCCCTGGATGTCCATGTGATTAAGGTATCCTCCGCCCGCTCTATCCTCGAAAAGACTCTTTCCGTGGTTGGAGCTGTATTTAAAGTTGGGTCAAGTGCTAATCTATCTCGTGTTTTTTATTTGTCTTGGAATAGACTTCGTTTGAAAAGAAGAATGTGCAGATCTCCTTTGTCGATTACCGTCGAGACGAAACGTCGGGGTATGTGCATCTACGCCTACCGATTGCTCGCGAAGTAGTCAAATGCTATGGCTCAAGTGGCATCCCCATCGGTCCAGATACCGTTCGTATCCGTGCACTGGGTCCTGAGGAGGAGGACATCTACTGGAAGGTATACCACGAATCACACCCGTCCCCTGCCATTGGCAAACGCAAGAACACGGGGGACGCAGGCTCCAAACAGCACCGTCAGCCAAAAAAGGTGAACCACGGGCCGGAGACAACGGAGAAGGAGGGTGGTCATCCTGTGACGGGGAAGAAACGACGGAAGGAAAAGAAAAATACGCAACGAGCCAGGAAAAAGGAGGGACGACTAGCACAACAGGTCGCCGATGAAGCTCAGGCTGCTGCGTTGGCATCCGGGTTGGAAGGGTTGCAGTTGGAACAACCGGAGGTGGCAGATGGGGAAATAAAGGTAGATCTGGATGCCACTGACGAGGTCTTGCGCATGAATCTGGAGAGGGAGCCAGAAGATGTAGAGCAGAACACGGTTGGCTAGGCCAATGAAGGATAGCCCTCGAGCATCTTATCTGTAGAAAAAAAAAATGGAGGAGGATGCATTCTCTTTTTTGCTTGGGCGGGACGATGGTGTGCCCGTTTTATTGTACATAGTCCATTTTGCCATTTTATGTTATCCTTTTTATTATTCCCATGCTTTGTTTCTCGATTCATTAGTGTTCTTTAGAGCGGTTGGAATCGACTGTAATTTCATGCCTCTAGGGGAGCAGAACCCAACCAGCCCGTCTCTCTAATACTTTTTCCCTTCTTCTCACGTCAATCAATAAAAAAGATGCCGAAGCGCACGTCTTTATCTTGAGTTATCTCAACTACAAGCAGTTTTTTTTCTTTTCTAGTAAATTTTCAAAAGTATAAACGATATTGCTATATATGTAAAAAAAACACAAGTGAAGAAATAAAAGAATCAATAGTCCACGGAACCAGCCTCAATATCACCATTAGATGGTTCCGATCGCTGGTATGAGGAGTACAAATACTCCAGTTCAACAAATTAAACAGCTTAGTTGGGAAGGGGAAGGACGCCTGCAAGGCACATGGCATGATACAGGTCCTCGAGAAGGTCGTCTGCGTCCTCAATGCCCACGCACAACCGAATCAAATCTAGGAAATCAAATAGAAGTGGTTAATAACCTTCCGTCCCCAAAGGATGCTTGGGTAAAGAGGGGGGCGGGGACCATGGCCGCCTGCCACTATAGTTTACCTTCAGGGAATTCCCGCTCTGCCCTCACATGTGCAGGAATGCTTGCATGCGACATGCGGCAGGGCATGCTGATCAATGAATTCACACACCCGAAACTGACGCTGATGCTCCACAGTTTAGTGCTCTCTACGATTTTCTCCGACAGGTGCACGTCTCCCGTCTCAAAACTTAGAACCGCACCAGGGCCGGACGCCATCTTTTGATGGAGCGCATACTGGGGATGCGTCTTGCAGCCCGGATAGTGAACTTTGAAGCCATGCGCAACAAGGAACTCGGCAACCTGCTGGGCATTGGCCTGCTGTTTCTCCATACGGACGGCCAGCGTCTTGACGCCGCGCAGAAGGAGCCAAGAGTCGAAGGGATCCAGCCCACACCCAGTGGCATTAATCACGAAATATATTTTCTAGAGGAAAAGAGCAGTCGTTAGAAATCCACACTTTCCTGCTTGTGTTGAGGAAACCAAGAAGAGAAAGAAGAAGAGAGCTACCTCAGCCAGTGCTTCGTCTTTCACTCCAATGACGCCTGCCATCAGATCGTGATGCCCGCTCAGGTACTTCGTCCCACTGTGATAGGTGATGTCGGCGCCAAGCTCTAGTGGACGCTGCAAGTATGGCGACATCATCGTGTTGTCTACCACCACCAGCGCATCGGGACACCGTTCGTGGACCAATTGTGAGATGCGTGGGATGTCTGCGATTTTAATCAGTGGATTGGTCGGGGTTTCAAGCAATACAAGACGGGTTTTCTCAGAGAGATGCGGAAGGAGACTGTCAGGATTGGTTGTGTTGACGTGGTGGGTCTTGATCGAGCCGTGAGTCGAGAGGAAGGAGAGCAGACGATTGGTTCCTAGAAACATATGGGCATCATAACGGAAAGCTCAATGCTAATGCCAATGTGACAGGTGGAATGCCGTTGGCGACTTACCACCGTAGAGATCATCCCCGGCAATGATTTCCTCGCCCGCCTTTACGAGGCGAGTAATTACATCCAGTGCACTCATGCCACTGCTGACGGCGTAGGCTTTTTTCGCTCCCATAATTTTGGCAAGATGATTCTCTGCAAGGCAGTGGCAATTAGCGGAGAGGATCAACGCCAATCAATAGACTGCACTTACCGACGTGGGTGCGAGTGGGATTGCCGGACCGTGAGTAGTCATACTCCCCCATGTCATTCACCGACCGCTGCTTGAATGTCGCCGTGGCATAGATGGGCACAGAGGCGGGATTGTATTTGTCGTCAGTGGTGCTGTCGACGGTGACAATCTCAGTGGCGGGGCGGTATTTGCGCCGACTGGTCGAGGGTAAGGGAACGGTCCAGTTGGTCATGAGAATGGGGGATTTTTTTATTGATTTTATTTTAATCCTTTCCAAAAATTTTTGGGTTGGAGGCAAAAGAGACTGGGAAATAGGTGGGGCAAGGTCAAGTTTTGTTTTCGACGGTGTCATAATTTTTTCGAGATGCGTCACATACTGGCCTATCGATCTTTCACCATCTCCTTGTATCACTCCTATCATGGCAATATCCCAATTTGATGAAATTATTAGAGAAAATAAATCAGGCGAAGGTGAGGGAAATCGAAACAATATATATATATGTGTAGATAGATAAAAATCCAACAAGAACAACCAACTCTAAAAGTGTATCCACCCCCCTTTAGTTCCATATCATATACTAAAGGAGAGAAAAAAAAAGAAAGCAAAAGTTAGCAAACACACCAAAGGGGTGACGTCGGGAACATGGTGCTCTTACCTTAGGAGTACTCGAGAATTTGGCATAGCCCTTGATCACCTTATTTACTGCCTCTAAAAAGTCCTTCTCCGTCGCGACCTTTCTCCGCGCCCGGATGGCGAACATCCCGGCCTCTGTACACACACTCCTCAACTCTGCGCCCGTGCTATTCGGGCACAGCCGAGCAATCAACTCAAACCGAATGTCGCGCTCCACGCTCATACTCCGGGCATGGATTTTCAAGATATTCGCGCGGCCCTCTAGGTCGGGTAAGCTGAACTCCACTTTGCGGTCGAGACGCCCAGGGCGGAGGAGTGCAGGGTCAAGCGTGTCAGGCCGATTGGTGGCCATCAGCACTTTAATGTTTCCACGGGGATCGAACCCGTCCAGCTGATTGATCAACTCAAGCATAGTGCGCTGCACTTCGTTGTCACCGCCCGCTCCGTCATCGAAACGAGCACCACCAATTGCATCCACTTCGTCGAAGAAAATGATACATGCCTTCTTAGTGCGCGCCATTTCAAAGAGCTCACGCACCATTCTTGCTCCTTCGCCAACATATCTAGAAAACGAAATCGCCAGGTTAATCTAGTTTAATAGAGGAAAAATCAATCATCATACTTCTGTACAAGCTCTGATCCAATGACACGAATAAAAGTGGCGTCCGTTCGATTAGCAACCGCGCGGGCACATAGAGTCTTGCCAGTGCCGGGGGGTCCATAGAGGAGCACGCCTTTGGGTGGATCGATGCCTAGATTGACGAATCTCTCGGGCTTGATGTGAAAAGAAGAAGTGAGCTCGAAATGGCCCTTTCGCATTATTAAAATAAATCTTTGGTTAGAATAATACCTGCAGCAGGGGCATTTCAACCACCTCGCGTAATCGCTCGATTTGCTCCTTGCATCCTCCAACATCGCTATATGTCACATCGGGCTTCTCTTCTACCTGCATCATGGTCACCGTCGGATCAATCTTGGGCGGTAGTGGGATTTGAATTTGATACTTGTTACGATCCACCCTGAAAGGATGAAGCACCAATAAGATATTTGCGATTGGGAATGGAAACAAAAGTAACTAGCTACCCTACTCGCATGCCCTCCTCAACATCCGTCGGCGACACACGCTCGCCGAGCCCAACCACAAATTTAGCGATTTGCTTTACATTGATCACATATTTGGCTTCTTCACCCTGGCCAGCTTGAATTATTTTCGTACAGCGAGCGACCTATTATTGAAGTGTGACTAACCTAGCTCCACGGTTGCCCGACAAAAAGCCTTCGTTTACCTGGAGAGGCTGTTCCTCATGCATTCTTTGTTTGTCGGCCGCAATGTCCCATAGATTCGGTGTAGCTAGCCCAGTATCTGATTCCTTGACACCTAGAGAATCATAGGATTGGGAAGGGGTGGAAATCGAAAATGGATAAAATTGTCAGGGATTAAATAATTCTATTAGCAATCGAGAAAACAGGGCAATCCTGATAATCTACCGATTTTGTCATTGACACGCTTCTGTGCCTCCTTGATCTCATTCACAATTTTCCTCAAGTCTCTGGCATAGGGACCTTGGCCCTGTTAGGGAAAAAAGTTCAGCTAAATACTGACCGTTGATCTAATCTAGATCTAAACATCACATACATAGGTTTTTAATAGTGCAATATCGCCCTCATCCAGTGCAACGATCTTCTCCTCTCCCTCCTCATTGATGGGCTTATCATACTTCTCCCAATTCTCCTTTGGTGCCATTCTATTATGATTGAAATGCGAGCGAAGGATGTATGTGGCAAACACGCGTAATGTATTTGAAACGAATGCAATCGATTACGCACCTCTCTAATTGGGTCTGCCCAAGCCATAAGCAGTCACGGTGTCCTGAGATACCTTTTTCTCGTGAAAAAAAAAGGATTCTACCAAGAATTGAAATTCTAAACCATGTCTGTGGAAAAAACAATAGTGGAGGTAAATAGCCACGATATGCGCGCAGAAATTGTAGATGTTGATTTCACACGTCTTTTTTTTCCAATCTTAGGCAACCTCGTTTTTTCTAGCGCCCTTTTTTGGCGCTGCCGCCACCATCCTTGAACCCATTGCAAATATACTGACATCGCCGCGTACACAACGCGTTGCTGTCAAGTCGTTTTTTATTACCCTCGGGGTGAGCTTCCTTATGGGCGTTGCTGTGCTCGCATATGGTGCATTCTGGTATATGTGGATTCCCCGTGTTGAGAACGTTGTGCCTATCTATCTACAATATGGGTAAAGAATTCCGCCTTGTCTATGCGATGAAAATGGTTTTAATCTGATTTTTTTTTAAAAATAGAAGAGATACAAATCCCTCAGCCATCATCGATTTTGCCGCTATTGGGCTCCCGTCGCCGGTATATTGGGCCTCTACTCGTATTTACACGAATTGATCACCCTGATTTGCCTCTCTCTATTAGTTCTTGACTGCCGACCTCGCGTACGATGTGTCCGTCGAGCTCCATGTTCCAGTGTCGGAGCGTAATGTGGAGATTGGCAATTTTATGGTCAATTTGGAGCTACAGGGGGAGAATGGCAAGGTTGTGCATTCGTCAAGCAGGCCGGTCAGTAGAGCCTAGATGTGCCATCTCTTTGTAGTGGCCCAGAGAATTAACCTGTGCAAGTTTCTAGACTATTCTTAAGTACGACTCTCCCGTGCTCCGCCTCATGAAAACCTTCTGGCGTGCTCTCCCACTCCTACTTGATTTTGCCGACGAATCCCAGCATCTCCAGGTGCCCCTTCTCGAGAACGTCGTCGAGTCTTACCGCGATCGCGTCACTCGTGCGCGCATCTCTATCTCGGACTCGCGGCTTATGGTGTATTCGGCACGCCTGCGTCTTGACGCGCGATTCCGCGGTCTTCGCTACTTCATGTACTACTGGCCAATCACCACGGCCGTGGTGTTTGTGTGCATATTCCTGTTTTGGGAGCTAGTGTTTGGCGTGATAGCCTGGAGGTCGCTGGTGACGTGGTGGCGTAATAGACACGAAGGCACTAGCAGCACGACGGGGAGTTTATCGGGAGCCGGAGGGGCCGGCTACTCGCCCTCAAATGCAAAAGCTTGGAGAGATAGGGACCGAGTAAGTCGATTTACAACCCAATACAAATTTGTGCCATTGCCTCTAGTTTAATGCTTGGCTAATGACACTCGATTCTGCTTTACAACGAATGCATTAGCTCTCGAGACAAGCTTCGCGGCCTGAAACAAGCGCCTCACCACTTCCTCTTGTCGAGTCTCCGATTACGCCGAAGCGGGAAGCGGAGCTGCCCTATCCCGAGGTGGAGGAGGGCGGTGAGGAAGACACCGAGCGGGGTGACTATGAAGTTCCCGAGCTAAGCTTTGATGACCGAGTGCTAGAGCATGAAGAGAATGGGGAAAGGGATGAGGGCCGTGAGACGGAAGATACCGCCGCGGCCACCTATGGTGGGGATAGTGAGGCTTCGTCCGCGGTCGTCACGCCCACGCAACCAGCATGGAGAAGAGGTCGGTCCTCCGACTACAGTTCCACGGAGTAAAGCCTCCCCCTCCACGTGTGTAATCACCATGTTGTTAGATACCTTTATGCTTTCATCAGTTTGGGTCTGGTTCTGTAGTGGGTTATCGGATATGCTTATTAGGTTTTATAGTCAATGCTCTGACGTTTTTTTTTTACCAAAAGTTAACACATTTTCAAACACAAAAATTAGCCCTAATAATAATCAATATTTTGCTCTGCATGTTGAAATACAATGGTCTACAGTTTTGCCTGCTCTTCTGGCTCGAGATGGAGAAGCGCCTCCCAATACATATTCTGCTTGATGCTTCCATACACAGGCGACTTCGCCTTTGGCGCCCATTTCTGCGCAAGAGCCAATCCTTTGTTCAGCAGCTCGTCCTCCGTCCCGACTTCATCGACTAGGCCGCTCTGTAATGCGACGTCTGCGGGGTACCGCTTCGCCTGTAGACACACGTCGCGATACACCTGCGGGGTAGTTTTCACCCGGACCACCGCCGCCAGCCCGGGAATGAGTGGGAGAGAAATGTCGAGCTCGTTCATGCACATAAAACCCCTATCTTTTCGCATGACGCGATAGTCTTGTTTGTTTTTTAAAAAATAAGAATAAAAGGAATAAGCCCGTTAACTCTAATATACGAAGTGATGCTGAAATGGAAGCAGCTGAAATACCATGAGCAAGAGCGAGTAGACAGCCACCGGCGAAAGTGTGACTACACGAGAATAATATCCAATCTTGGTTACTTAATTCGGAGCATTCTTTTTGTTTGATTTCCTTACCCGTTCAAGACCGCGATCGTTGGAATGGGGAATATCAACATCCGTCTGAGGAGCTTGTAGAACACGGTTTGTACGAAGTTCGGGACCTCGAACACGGACATGTCCAATCCATTCGAGTAGAATTTCCCCTCGCCCGTGGTCACCAGCGCCATTTCACATGGGCCCTCATTTTCGTACGCATCCTCGACCACCTGGAGACATTGATGGATGCCTTTGATGAATGCATCGGAGAGTCGATTCTCATTGTTGCGCATACGAAGAAGGAATATCGGACCGCGCCGCGTGAGCGTCATGTGGGGGGTTGCGTCCGATGGATAGCTGAGGAGATGTTTTTCTTCTTGCATTTTGACAGTGGAGAGCCTCGAGTTCTGGTAAAGCGAAATAGCGGTGGTTTTATGGACTTGAAGCATTAAAACATGTGATACTGAGATGAATTCAAACCCAGAGGGATTTTCACATGTAGAACCTTTAGCGTCTTCATCCCTCGCTCTTTCCATCCTCTGACTAAGTGACCGGTAAGAATTAGCCCCCCCCCCCCCATCGTGACGACGTATCCATTGCCATTAGATTATTATTCACAAAAGAAAGAAAACACAAGATTATGCAACTGAAACGAAAAAGGATAAAAAAACCGAATAAAATCAACTTGCTAAAGATCTGAAAATTCTATAGATTTTTTTTTGGAGGGAATGGGAGGGAGGAGAGAGAAGAGAACCCCTCCCCCCCCCATTGTCTAGCCCTCTAGAAACCTCGGAAACCCTCGCCGCTCGCCATTTTCGCCGCACCCCACTTCTTCAGTCGAATGCTCTGAATTCGAATAAAGCCCTCTGAATCTTGCGGGGTGAATCCACCTTGCACATCCATCGAGCTCTCCTCCATGTCATACAGATGCTCGGTCTGCGAGCTCCTTCCTTCGACAACCACGTTTCCTTTGTAGAGTTTCAGGCGCACCTCTCCATTCACGTGCTTCTGTGAAGCCTTGAGGGTGGCGCTGAGAACATCCCGCTCCGGAGAGAACCAGTATCCGTTGTAGAGCAGTTGCGAAAACTCGGGGGTGACGGCTGTGTCTCGGACATACCGGACTTGACGGTCCAGGGTCAGCCCTTCGAGGTCCACATGGGCGACGCGCAAGATGGTTCCGCCGGGAGTTTCGTAACATCCTCGGGATTTAATGCCGATGTACCGGTTCTCGACAATGTCAATCCTGCCAATTCCATTGCGGCGAGCGAGAGTGTTGAGGTAGATGAAGAGTTCGAGGGGATCGGTCTTTGTCGTGCCGTCTTCGTGCACCACCCGGACGGGGCGGCCGGCCTCAAAATGGATGGTAATACGTTCAGGCGTATTGGGCGCATCCTCCGGGTCCACCGTGAGTTTCCACATGTCTTTCGGGGGAGTGACGTTGGGGTCCTCGAGAATGCCGGCCTCGTACGAGATGTGGAAGAGATTTTCATCGGTCGACCACGGCTTTGCGGCAGTTTGCACCACGGGGATATTTTTCTCGGCAGCATAGGCAAGCAGGTCCTTCCGACCAGGGAAGCGCTCGTAGAATTCTAAAAGCGAACAAAAGAGCAGATTCCACTGAGTATGGGACGATACGCTCAGACAATGGGATCATCATACGTACCAGGCATCCTCCACGGAGCAATCACCTTGATGTTTGGGTTGAGTGCATAAAAGCTTAGCTCAAACCGCACTTGGTCATTGCCCTTACCCGTGCATCCATGTGACACGTAGTCGCACCCCTCCCTCGCGGCAATCTCGATTTGCCTACGCGCAATGACTGGGCGGGCCAGCGACGTGCCAAGGAGGTACACGTTCTCGTAGATAGCATTGGCTTGTACTGCAGGGAAGATGAGCTCCTCGACAAATTCCCGACGGAGATCCTACAACAAGGGAGGACAGGGAATGTCAGCCATCAAGGAAAGGAGGTGGCAAGGACAATACACGCTTACCTCAATAAAGACTTTGCTTGCCCCTACGCCGAGGGCCTTTTTGCGAGCCGCCTCGAAGTCTTCCTCCTGGCCAACATCGGCCATGTAGGCCATGACTTCATAGCCCTGCTCAAGTAACCATGCGAGGATGCATGAGGTGTCAAGGCCGCCCGAATAAGCTAATAAAACTTTGCCTTTTGCCATGGTGGGTGTGTGGAGACTGGAGAGAGACGAGGTTGGAAAAGAAGAGAGAAGAGAGGTAGAGTAGGGAGAAGAAGACGAGGAGGCCTCCTCGGTTTTTTATACGGACGATAAGATATGCATTTGACAGGCATGAATTTGAAATGAATCATAATTCGATAGTCGAATTGGATCTCGCGGCCGGGTGGTACGAATACAAGTTAGAGTGAGAAAGAGCGGAAAGGCAATTGCAAGGTTCCCCCGTAAAAGAGTGGGGAGGGTGTGAGCCAATTTCCTCGCCCGCCACCCTCTGGTGTCCGGCCGGTTGTCCGCGCTGGGTTTTGCAGCCACCGTGGGAGACTGGTCGAGCCGCGCAGCCGTGGGAGAGGCCGCCCGACCCAGCCCCCGCCCTCTTCATATTCCCTTAATCTCCCTGTGTCTCAGAGCTGGGCCGGCCGGTGGGGTCCAGACTCTGTCTCTCTTCTCAATTAAGCTTTTCCGCGTCCTCAAGGCTGACACCCGCCTTGCATACCGATCCTGGCCTGTCGGATATCTGGATAGCAGGGATATCCTGAAGTTTAGGTTATTTTTTCCCTTGCTCCATTTTTATTCTCTTAGCTTTTTAGGCCCTTCACTAAAAAATACGTCCGAATTGGTTAAATCCCTCAGCGGATTCCTCCTCCCCTAGTGCTCATTTGGTGACACTCTTCCACGAGCCTCTCCCAACATCTCGCTTGGCCTACCTTCGCTACCTTCTCACCCAGGAGATCATCCCTCTTCTCCTGCCTCCTGTTCCTTAGCATAAATATATCCTTATACTCCCTTTCCTCTTCTTCCCACCCCCCCACCCCCATCCTCACCACCTCCCGCCATTTACATATGTGCTTTGTGCATGGCACATCCTCATAATCCTCTTAGCAATGGCCTACATGGCATGCCTGCAACTAATAGCGTTGTCAGCGGCCGCTATCGTCTGGGAAAGAAGATTGGAGAGGGGAGCTTTGGAGTGTTGTATCAAGGTAGGGCCGCTTTCGAATCATGCTCTTACTAATCACTTGCATCTGACATTCACTTACACGGTTTGCCTTTCATCTCGTTTGTTATTAGCCATCAGCCTGCAGACTGGTGAAGAACTGGCGGTCAAGCTAGAGCCGATTAATGCCAAACATCTCCAGCTTGAATACGAGGCTAAAGTATATCGCGTACTGGCTGGTGGAGTGGGCATCCCAAACATGAGATGGTTCACCATTGAGCGCGACTACTACTGTATGGGAATGGATCTACTTGGGCCATCGCTGGAGGATCTGTTCAACTTTTGCGGACGAAAATTTATTTTGAAGACGGTGTTGATGTTGGCTGAACAACTGGTAAGTCCTGGCATACCCTCGTTGCTATCAAGAATGGATTTATTCACGGAATGTTCTCCCCCCCCCCCCTTCCCCATCCTGAAGATTACGAGGGTCGAATACCTACACTCGAAGAATTTCCTGCATCGAGACATCAAACCAGATAACTTTTTGATGGGCTTGGGCCGGAATAGTAATATGGTTCATATCATCGATTTCGGCCTGGCAAAACGGTACCGCGACCCAAAATCCGGTCTCCACATCCCTTACAAGGAGAATAAAAATCTGACTGGAACTGCCCGTTATGCCAGCATCAATACACATCTTGGAATAGGTATTGCCACACGCCCTCTGGCTCACTCTCCATCGTGTGTTAACCCGTGTTTTGTTCCTCTGCTTTACAGAACAGGCGCGTCGAGACGACATGGAGTCCCTTGGATATGTCTTGATGTATTTCCTACGCGGCTCGCTCCCCTGGCAAGGGCTCAAGGCCAATACAAAGAAACAAAAATACGACCGTATCATGGAGAAGAAGATGACCACTCCAACGGAAGTCCTCTGCCGGGGCTTCCCTGCCGAGTTTGCGATTTATCACAACTACGTCCGCTCTCTGCGGTTTGACGACAAGCCCGACTACAGCTACCTGCGAAAACTGTTTCGCGATCTCTTTGTGAGGGAGGGCTTCCAATACGACTTTGTGTTTGACTGGACGATAATGAAGATGGTAAGTGGGCTCTGCATGTCATCTTGAGCCTACCACAACCCGCTCTCAACCCTCGTTTGTATTGTTGTGATGTTACAGGAAAAGCAGGCCAAATCCGGGCACCACCTAGCCACACTCGAGTCGCGTGATCTAATGGAGTTGGAGGCGCAACGGGCATTGAATCTCTCCCGACAAGTCAACCCCCCCACTAGCCGCGCCGTCCTCAAGCCCCAGCCCCACGCTCCGGGGGTCTCCTCTGCTGTGTGGTCTCCACTGCGATCCCCGGCTCCACAAGCTGCCGTCGGTGACCCTTCTCGCCGCAAACCCCATGAGTTGATGATGGCTGCGGCTCCAGATCCGCGCTATCTCCCCAATTGGGCCGCGGATGTGGGGGACGGTGGGGTGCGCGTCGAGCATGTTCGTACCCCTGGATACGACATCGCCGGGCACTACCACCAAGGTTTGAAGGATACGGTCTACAGCAAGCAATGGTATCGAAACATGTAATCGAATACGAGGATCGCCCGAGGTGAGAGGCGGGATGCTTATGTCATTCAGAAGAAGGGGGAGAGGATGCATTCATGGAGTTTTCTCTCTCGCTCCAACCCTTATTTTTTTCTACCATGATTTTTCTTACTTGCACAAAGGGGCTCACTTTGTTTGTTATTTCAAGGTTTTTTTTTTTGTAATATATATTTCTTTTCTTTTCTATTTTTCTGAAGTTACAACAGTATTTTCTTCTCTATCCCGTTTCATCCAAACGCCACTCCACCGAGGGCTTTTTTTCTTTCTCCACCTCTTTTCTTTTATTTTCTTTATGATCTGTGTTATGAATATCCTCGTCATCCTATTTCTTCGTACATGGATTGCCATTGTATTGTGAAAGTGCCCATGAATCATGGAAGAGGGAGAGCCCACTGTATTATAATAAGAAGCAGTCTCTAGCCTAATTTTGGATCGCTTCAAGGTAAACCGGTGGTCTGATCACATGGGTGAGCCACACCAAGAAGCGCCGCTGACTTTAGATCTTGGTCGTTGCCCGCTTCAGACATTCCGAGGCTTATTCATACCGAGTCAAAACTACATCTAAAATTCTAGCTATCTAGGGGGACCGTCATTCCTTGGCCCGACCTTGCAGCGAGTTATTTCGCCCCAACAAATACATTCTCGAGATTTGAGATGGCTTTCAGACCTCCTTGTTCCCTCCCCGAACAGAAGAACATCCATCCACTTGCACGCACTAAAAGTCAACCATTAATGATGCCGCATCCGACTATGATCGGATTGCTTTGCTTGTGTTGTCCTCCTCTCTCTCTGGAATTGATTAGAAATAGGCTTCTCTTTGAGATTTGTCGCAAATTGAACGTGGCCACCTAATCACAGCCATTTTGCTAATGGAGATCTGCTTGTAACACCATGAGGTGAGGCTTTGAAACCCAGCAGCTTACACGGAATTGTTTTACCAAAGAAAGAGGGGAAAGAACAAAAAGAGCTCGACTGCTTCTCTCACCGCCAGAGGGGTGAAGAAAACAATCCGTGCCGAGTCCCAGCGACCCATTAGCATCGCCCATCCAATGCAGCTGAAGAAGGTAAATGATGCATAGTCATGCCTTTGTCTCCGCCTCCATTGCTAAGCATCTTGCATTGCTAGCTGGTGCCGCATTCTGGGTATGCCCGCATTACCCTTGCGTTGGTGGTCTTGCAGGCAATCATTGTCATTATCCTCGAATCCCTTATCTTTTCGGAGTACAGCAGCTACTTTTATAAAAAGGGCATGTAGGTGACTTGCTTGTGCATATCTTTCTCATCACCTCTGCATCTAAATGGGGCTTGTGCGTGTAGAAATCTAGCTGAGGAGAGAGGTAGAGGAATTCCAATATACCTAATTATCTTTTCGTTTTCCCAAGTGTTCCAAGTGGTGCTCATCTGGGATGCGTAAGCATATCTCTGCTCCATTCTTGATTTTTTTGGTCATCTTAGTCTTCATTCACATTCAAATAGAATCACGCATCAGAATACTATCCAGCTAATCGGATTCGGGATAAGCAATTTATGCTGTTGTGTTTTCTCCGTGTTTCAAGTGTTCCAGATCAAGTTGTCGCTCAACGATGCCTCTGGGAAAGAAATATCGGATGCTACGCTTGTATTCGAAAGCATCAAGATGAAATTAATTGGCGTGACAATTGTAACGGGCGCAACTGAGCTCCTCTGCCTCTACCTCGGGTTCAAACTGTATAAAGAGTTCGGGTAACTATTTTGCATATAATCGGAATTTTTCTTTAGATGCCTATTTTGACTCTCTTTCCCTCTTGCCACTAGTTGGCAGATATATAAAAAGATCGGAGCCGATCCGCATATGAAGAGTAAGGCTCTCGCTCTCTCGAACAGGATAGGAGGTGAAGGGAACAGAATAGCTAACTCAACTCTTTCCAACAGACATCTATAGGACCTATCAGATCTTCATCCTGTTTATCAAACTCGATTTCTTCTTTTTCCTTGGCTTCACCCTGCAATTTCTCGTCCTAGTTCTCCATGAGGGGGATATCGAATATCCTCTGACCATCATACTTATCCCACTGACCCTTATTATCCTATTTATTGCGGTGTGGAGCGTGAGTAGCTTGAGCCTATCTCTTTCAATACACTTCATTCGTAGTGTTGACGGCATCTTATTGGGGCCCCGCTTTCTTAGGTTCGCCATGAATCCCGAACGATGATGGTGGTCTTCTTGGTGACCTTGGCTTGTGGCTTCGCCTATTTTGGATTTAAAATCGTGCGAATGTACATGCCTGATCAGAAGAAAAAATACCAGTATACCCACATGTTCTTGACCTCTTTCGGTAAGCGGTGTTTTACTACATCGTTGCGCGTAGATATCAGGGCTCACCCTCTCCTCTCCATAGCGGCCATATCCCTGGCGGCATTGATTGCGACCTTCCTGAACGCGGTGCTTTGCTGGCGAAATTTCGGAAAGGGCCTGAAGCAACACCGTGAGTCTTATGCGGTTGACCACAAATCGAATAAAAGAGCGGGAAACTAACGCCAGTTTTTTATTGTGCTTGGATAGTTCTTCACACCTCGGGTGCCGTGGTTACGGAAACAAATATCTCCCCCTACCAGCGAACCATGGTGATTGAGTGAAGATCCACTCACCTAGGATTTATTTATCCCATCTATACACCATTCTATGCTTGCGCGCGCTTATCGTATGGCTGTTCCTGTATTCTGAAGTTTGTCTCGATCATCTATATATATATATGGCCTATATTTTTTTGTGGTTTATTTTCTCCCTTCTTCTTAACTATTTCGAATGTACATAGATACGCCTTACTTCACAGTATCGCCTTTATTAAAGAGGAATAATTTTTAACACATTTTGTCACATTCTACTGCAGAAGAGAAAAAAGCATTCCAAAATATGAACGCAAATATATATATATAAAAACAGGGGGAAGAGAGGGCGAGAAAAAATTGGGGGGAAGGAAATTAGGGTCGAGCGGTAAATTAGACGTTCAACGGCTTCGGGGTAAGCATCTCGTTGAACATGGGGATCAGCTGTTGGGCGACGGTGAAGGAGAAGATCAGCTTGGGCCCTACCACCAAGATCTTGGGCGTCAGTCCCTTGAAGAACGCACCCATGCCCTCGTGTTTGATCAAGTCGGCCACAATGCGGAAGCCGCTTTCCTTGACTCCAAAGTTCTTGTTCTGGATGCGGGTCTTGACCACGTCAAGCGGCGCCGCCACCGTAATCGAGGCAACCGCACCACCGATGGAAGCACAGAAGTTCTGGAAGAAGGTGGCCTTGCTATAGTCGTGGAGGCCGAAGACGTATTCCTTGACAAAGGCAGAACCACCAAAGAGGGCGAAGGAGCCTGGGGCGTTTCGTGCGGCAGTCCATCCCGCACCGCTGTTGGGAAAAAATAAAGGGAACAAAGCTCCATGAAAATGGTTCTCAAGCCGATGGACGATGCAGGAACTTACCGGTAGAGGCCAAATCCTTCCTCTCGGATGATGTGCATCAGCCCGCGACCCTTGAATGCCTCGGGGTTGGTCTGGCGCTTAATCTTGAGGACGTCTAACGGCAAGAGGAAAATTTCACCAATACCCACAAGACTAGATGGAGAGAGATAAAAAAGTATTGAGCTTCAAAATCAGAACATCCTCTCCTTCCCCGGAAAACCCAGGGGGTATCCGAACGCCTACCTTCCGGCAGTCGCATGCATCATCGTTTTGCCAGTTTTTTCACCGAATGCCGACACAAAATTGGACTTGAAGTGGGTGTTCAGGAAATCATTGACAAATGGCTGGCCGCCGAATTTGTAGATGCGCTGAGCGACCTTGTATCCTGCAGCAAATCCGAGGCCAGGGAAGAGCGACATGTATTTGCGCGCGATGGGTGCTGTATGGTGCTCCTTGAAAATGACTTTGTCTAGGGTTGCAATGTTTGAGCGGAGGGATGCCCCTTGCACAAAGACCTGGAAGAAAAGTACCAAGCAATGTGGTTAGGGCCATTGTGGGGAGAGGTGAGGACTTCGCGTTGCTAATAGGGATGAAAAGGGAGAATGGAAGCCATAATCATACCCTCTGCTGGTTACTCATGAGCCGCTTGGCGACGGTGTCTACAGGGTGGAAGAGGAACAGCTCGAGGATGCCGGAGCAACCGGAACCCAAGAACCTTGCCAGACCAGATTCAGAGTGTTTTCCTTTCCCAGAGATCGGTGGCGACATAGTTGGCTATTTGCGATTTTTTGCAGCGTCTAAATGATAAATAATCGGGTGCTAACTCCTAGTTTCTAATGCCCCCTGAGTATGTAGTATGGATCGGAAAAGATAAGAGATTGTTTATGAGTGGCGCAGTTTGTTGCACATGTTAATAGCTTAAATTAAGATTCAGAGGGTGTTCTGGATCGCCACCAGTAGCCTTGGGGGAGGGGAATAAGTTTCCACTGCTCAAGAAACCCGCCTTCCCTTCATGTTGGGAAAATCAGATATGATCTCATCGTAAGGCAAAATCTGAAGATTCCTGTTCCGCATTCGCCGTCCCCACACAAAGCTTTCTGGGTGCGCGAATGAAGCTTGCAATCCAGGCTACTACAGCAGGGCACTTCTGGTATCACATTTTCATGCACAGTTTAGCCCGGAAGCCCTCCTAATAATGCCAACGGAGGGCAGGGGCGCTGTCGCACCATCTCAACCCAAGTCAACCCAGAGTCGGGCATGATTGTGTAGAAGATGGTTAGCAAGGTTTAATGGGAAACTCTGGATTTAAGGAATACAGTCTCGATGGTTCCACTAATTCGAAAACTTAAATGAACGCAACATGAAAAATAAAGTACCATTGCCGTCACTTCCAAAGAGTGCCAAAGCCAATGTTGCCAGAGTTATCTCCTGTAAGCCCTTAAAAAGGGCTTTTCCTTGAAAAAAGGATCCTCTAAAAACGCTAGTGATCAGCAGTTCAAGGCCTTCTTTAGAGCGTGATTTCCTCATGGACCCGTAGAAAACCTATCGAAATGCCACGCCATCCTCTTGGCATGCTCTTATCGGGGTCATGACCCGGTGCCAGACCTAACCTTTTAATCATGGTGTCTTTCTTGGTGCTTTAGCCACGTTGAGAAATCCAACTCTCTGCAATGCGCAGAATTCTCCTTTACAAAATTTTCTCTCATCCCTTCAACACGTGGTTCATTAGTCCGAAAAGGAAAACTAGCAAAAATTCCAGAGATAAACTAAATTGGAAATGAGAGCTCTAAATAAAAAAAATACACGAATTGCAGACTTTCTCCCCAATCATGATCCTTAGCCTTGCTGAATTTATGAGCCACTTGGGATAGTTGATGATTGTCAGTATTATCACAAGTCTTGCCCGACTCCGGCAATAGCAATACTTGAGCATATAATATTAATCTTTAAATCTTTTCATCAGTCCCCTTCCGGGAAGAAGAACTTGAGAATTGACGCTAATCAAGAATGAAATGTTGAGTCAAATTTGAGTCTTGACTCTACGGTGTTAGCACGTTCAAGATCCGTTTTCATATGATAAGGAAGATAGCGCTATCGCTCTGAAAAGTCAAAAAAAAAGCCTGCTCTTATCGGCTAAAATGGAAACCTCAGTCAGATAGGGCGTATACCAGAGGAGTGCACTATTCCCGCCCCATTTTTTACCCCTTTGATTTTAATCCGACTTGCGGAAGCATAAGTTTGACATTGTAACGTTGGCCTCCCAGTCTGTGCACATTGAAATTCGGACTCCATTCCGGGAAAATGACAAAAATTCTTCTGAAAATCATTTGGATTTTTTCACGGTTCGTTACGCTTCTTCTTTTTTCGTTTTTTTTTTCAGCATCACTTTCACCGTCACCACAACAAAGCGATTTTTCTTCCACCTTCTGAGATTGTCTTGTTGTTCATATGGTGCACACTATTCAGCCGACCTTGCTCAGTGACCCCTTTCTCCCCTATGCAGACCTCGAGGCCACCGACGATTTGCTGAAACAAGATGCTGACGGCTGGCTCGAAGGCCGCTTCAGCCTGCTTTTCATAAACGATCCTCCCCCCTCACCGCCGCCCTCCCTCTTGTCGCCCTCCCTCTCCACACTGACGCAGGAGGAGGAGGACCTGGAAATGGACGACTTCTTCGAGAGCTATCCGATGGCTTCACCGCCACTGTCTCCCGTCTGTGAGAACAACGAGCGAGTGCACGAGGTGCTGCTGCCGATGGTCTCTGCCAATGGAAAGTACATCAGCCTTCCCATCAGTAAACTCCCCACGTCTCCCCGTCGCCGGCGGTGCTCCAGGGTGGTGGTCGGCGATGTTCGGCGAATGCAGAAGCCTAGCCCTATCAGCAAGGCTATGCGTAAGCCGTATTTTTCACCCCCCAGGTTCTGGAAGCGGGCGGGGAAGCCGGAGATGCCAAGATCTTGAAGGACAAAATACTACAATGAGAATGTACAGAAAACTAAGTGTATAGATGTCTGCTATAACAAAGGTTGGGATTCATATTAGCTTCCACTTGCCATCATATTTCCATGCATGATTCATCCGCTATTCTTCCATATCTTTTGTTGCTGTTTGTGTGTATGTTTTTCACATCTCGTTAATTCGCCCATCCTGTATTACTACTCCATGTGTTTTTTGTTACTTCTCACGCTCACTATACCATGTAAGACTCTGTATCGTAGACTGGAAAATAAAATTTGTATTTTGGCTTTCTCAACACATTCCGATGAAATTGAATTGAAGAGGAATAGGAGCGACTACGACTTGAAACAACGGCCGCGGGCTATACTATCGGAGTGGATTGAAAACTATCTGAATATTGATTCAATGGAAGAGAAAATAAAATTTTGCTTTGGGAAGTGTAATTTGGAAAGTGCATTTCTCATGGATTATCGTTTATTTAGAGCAAATATGAAGAGATCTCATTTTTTCATATCATTATTTTCACATATGCATTTAAAACGAGCCACTGTTACATGTCCCCACATAGGCTATGCTGGCTTTGGCAATGCCATTCGCATATTCCTGTGGCGAGTGGAGGCATTGATCTCTTGGGAAGCGCGTCTTTTCGCGTTTTTGAATTCAAGCCCCGAAAATGGGGACCGTTATCACCCCAATCCATAACTCACTCAATCATCTCCCATATCGCTTTACCCCCCTTACATAAAATGTCCATATTTTCCACTTTCTCTCATACTCTTACGGCGCTCTATGCACTGAATCTCCCGGAGCCTCTCCCCCCATGGCAGATACTCACCATCCTTCATGCTTTCCGAGTTGCCATAGATTTCCGACGTCTTGTGGATTCGAAGGGCGTGCGACGTGAAATAGGGTGGCTGCAAGGATTATTTGCTGTATTGACCGCAGCATTAGGAGGAAGTACTACATGCAGCATCATCTTTGGGGTGTCTCCAGGGTGGTTGGGGTCTAATGAAGTGCTGCCGCCTTACATGTAATGTTGGATCGATTCCATCCCCTTTCGAATTGTTTAGCTTATATCGACAGATTTGATTCTCATTGTAATAGACTAGTCTATTTTGCCGTCCAATACCTTCCATCCTTTTATACCCTTCTTGAGACCATTCCGAAGGCACCCCTTGAGTTTGTGCTCACGGTGGCCGACGTTCTTTGCGGGGTGGACGCAGTTACTTCCTTTGGCGTGGATGGCTGTCGCACAATAAAAGACGTTGCCCCTCGGTTATCTCGCAGTCTCGTTGCTATGATTTTTTGCGGGACGGTGACAGGATGCGGAGGGGGTCTATGGTTCGATGCCTTGCGCATGGACGAGCCAGTGTGGCGCTTTGGTGTTCCTCGCGAGGTGCGCACACCCTCCATAGGTCTCTTCGCTGCGTTCTCTACTACAACTGTATATGCAATATCTTCCTATGCAAATCTACTTTCTGTGGAGGATGGAAAAGCATTGGCGAGCGCCGTCATGCTGACAATATTTTTGAGTAGATGGGCTTCCGTTTTCCTTCTATCAAACAATAGCTCCAAGAAGACATCTCAAGACAACAGCATTGAGAATGAGAATGAGAAGAAGAAGGTTGAAGGAAAAGAAGAATAGGTGGACAGCACTATTACTAGCTCTTCTCTATTTCTATTTATATGCACCATTGATTGATATTGCACTGTATTTATTACTAGTTTTATTTTCATATCCCATTTTTTAATGCTAATATTCGTTTATGCGAAGTCCTATAATAAATCTCAAGACTAGAAGCCCAAACCATGTTGTTCGATCGTGAACGACCAGGTATGTAGTGGAAGCCCCGTGTGAGTGTCTTGGCTTGAAAAATGGGAGAAGGCTTCGGGCTGCTGCTGAATGAGATTTCCTCGGTTTTAAAACGTATGGCCTTGGACCTTATGTTTCTGAAATCCGTTAGGTTGAATGACGTATTGATTCTATCTCACACTTTTGCCCACCTTTGACATTGGCCTTTTTTTTCTCGAGAACTTTCAACTATCCAACATGCCAGTTGCCAAAATTGCACCCTCCGTTCTCTCCGGCGATTTTTCGCAGCTCCATATTGAGGTGGAAAGAATGCGAAAGCATGGGGCTGATTGGCTACATATGGGTAATTGCGGATGTTTCCTCTAAAATCACTAATGGTCTCTCACTGTTTTGCCTTTCATGTTCTCATTGAATTTCAGATGTCATGGACGGGTAAGTTGCATCGAACAAGCCAACTGCCAATCAGTCCAAAACTGATTTTTATGCTAATGTGTAATTTGTTTGATAAACAGCCATTTTGTTCCAAACCTCACCATTGGTGCTCCTGTTATCAAGTCATTGCGGAAGCACACAGACGCGTTTCTAGGTAAGAATGGTGCTAGCTGTTGGTATAGAGTATAGAAAATAATTGCTCATTGGATCCTGATGACATGTATAGACTGCCACCTTATGGTCTCGGAGCCCGAGAAGGTTTGGAAGCACAAACCATTATATCTGCTCTCCTTAATACTCAAGTCTCATGTGTGCATATTAGTGGGTAGAGGATTTTTCAAAGGCCGGTGCATCGATGTACACCTTCCACATTGAAGCAACAAGTAAGCTTGTTTTGTTACCGACATTACACCACAACACTAGTAACATTAAACCCTATGATTGATTATTGTCGTTTCAGAGGATGCCAGCAAACTTATCGACATGATCCATGCGAAAGGTATGAAGGCTGGCGTTGCTGTCAAACCCAAAACACCCATCGAATCGGTTTACGATATCGCTGACAAGGTCGACATGGTCCTTGTAATGACGGTGGAGCCTGGATTTGGTGGACAAAAGTTCATGGCTGAATGCATGCCCAAGGTAAATAGATCAATCCCGGACTATTCACTTTGCCCATTACTTACCCAGATGATTCTACATGTTAGGTCAAGGCGCTTCGCGAAAAGTTCCCCAACCTTGATATTGAGGTGGATGGGGGTCTCGCACTAGACACAATTGACCAGGCAGCAGATGCTGGTGCTAATGTGATTGTGGCAGGAAGTTCAATTTTCGGTGCCAATGACCCGGCCCAGGTGATTAGCACCTTCAAGTCGAAGGTGAACACTGTGCAGAAGATAGACGCGTGATGGTTCTTTCGATATATTACACGAGCATTGTTTGACATATATAAATATATATTTCTCTGAATAAATTCGATTCAAGCAGTCTGCTAGTCTGCCAGTTGCTGAATTGTCTCCCTAAACACCGCGACTTGTTTTGACGACATAAAAACAAGAAATATGATCAAGTGCGATGTGTATCTCAACATACCTGAGGGTTCTCCCATCACGAAAATATCTGTGACACCGCTCCTTTTTTTTCTCGCGCGAAAGGATCATTTAAATCTATGTTCGGATTAAATTGACGAGCCAAACTATTCTATTTCTTTTGATTACTTCTCTGAACCCTGCTTGTGTAAAAGCGACCGTGACCTGTAACGTCGTAGTGGGTCTATTTAATTTCGCAATAGACCGTGGGGACATTGAAGGTTCTGAGGGCCGTGCATGAGTTTAGCCACTCTGTTCCGAATCCTGCTCGAGTCGAACCGAGCAGTCCCTTGTGACTTAATTTCTCAATGATCTCACGGCCACAGCACGAGGCTGCGGGTAGAGCTTTGACAGTGTACCAATTTTCTCCAGCAAGAAATGTGCTTTTTTATAGTTGTGTCGCGTCTCCCTCTTTATAGTTTTTCTATTCCCTCCTCCCGCTTCTTTATCGATATGCCAACCCAAATAGCACCGCAAGCGCATCTGTTTTTGGAGACTTATTGACACGCTTTCGTTCTGCATCTTAATCACATCACTAGAACGCCTGATTCACCTCCTTGAATTGCTAGACCATGCCCACTAAGGCGAAGAAAACGCTTGCCCTGTTTTTACCAGTGTGTGTGGTGGCTTTCTTCATCTACGGTTTTGTAGTTTACAATGGTCGCATATGCGGTAGGCTTTTGCGTTCTAAATTGCAACTCAAATTGGGCTTGACACGATCCCTTCTTCTGTTCATGGGATAGCACGCATCTTGGAGGCAGGAAAAAAAGGCCAAGCAAGTGGAGTATTATCTTTTATACTCGATGATCAATCGAAATGTCGCCTAATCCTGAATATCTTTTTGCATGCTTCTCAGTCTCGTATATTATCGTGTTCAATGTTCTATTTTTGCTAGCACTATATTGTTTTGTACGGACAGCGCTTCGCGAGCCTGGCCACCCTCGGAGAGTAAGTAATGGTTTCCACTTCGATGCATATGGACCTAGCTCAAGTAGCATAATTATTTCGATATATAGCCTCCTCGATCGCGACTTCAACGC
This sequence comes from Calcarisporiella thermophila, assembly GCF_041956535.1. NCBI lineage: Eukaryota > Fungi > Calcarisporiellomycota > Calcarisporiellomycetes > Calcarisporiellales > Calcarisporiellaceae > Calcarisporiella > Calcarisporiella thermophila. The sequence continues at coordinate 252,070 of NW_027192206.1, forward strand.
CATATGAATCCAGACCTTTCATCCTCACCGCTCACATGTCAAACCACAGGCGGCAGTCACTCTTCTCTCCTACCCGCAATACCTTCCGTGGACGTGTCTATGCCCACATTGCGTGTTTGCAAACGTGATGGGCAATCCCGCTTTTGCACCATTTGTCAGTGCTTCAAACCGGATCGTTGCCATCATTGCTCGGAATGTGAACAATGCGTCTTAAAGATGGATCAGTAAGTAGGCTTCCCGTTTCCGATGGATTCTCCTTATTCTTGTTCTTAAAGTTAATCAAATGTCTCTCGGTCAATTCTCTAGTCATTGTCCTTGGTAAGACACCTTTCTATTCTATAGGCATCACTAGTTCGTTTTATTAAACATTGACCTCTCAAGGATTAACGGCTGTATTGGCTTTGGCAATTATAAACTGTTCGTCCTTTTCATCCTTTATACCGCTATTTTATGTGTGTTTACTGTGGCCACGACTGCTGTTGAGGTTGCGCAAGATTTCGAACAGACCGGTGAAATGAATGTACTTGTTATTCTTTTGTGTCTGCTGTAAGCATCTTGATTTTGCTCCCTCTATTTCCGGCCATTACCTAACACTCATACCTCAATTTACTGCTTTTAGAGCGGGGATTTTTGCTCTACTCCTCACCGGCTTTACCGCCATGCACCTTACCTACACTCTTATTAACAAAACAACCATCGAAGCCCTTGCCGAAAATCAACCCATATACCTGCACGTTGCCGCAACGTCCTTTTCATATACTATTGCTACAAGTGGGGTGGTGGGACTGTGGGATTTGGGTCGAAAGCTGAACTGGGTTAGCGTGATGGGTCGTCCATGCTGGCTATGGTTCGTTCCGGTAGCGAATTCCATTGGCGATGGAATGAGTTTCCCCTATAACCCAGAGGTGTTTCGGTGGGCACTTACAGAAGCTGAGCGAAAAAGTCGTGAGAGAAGCGTGACCGTTGCCGAAGAAATCGAATCCCCGGAGGGGAGAGGGTTTAGGCCAGATGGTGGCGAGGAGAGCGAGCCGGAGGATGAATATACTAGAGTCTATTAATGCCTGGGATGTTTTATTATTTTATTCACTCCATTTTGTACCCCTTATACACTTACATGCGTCCATATAGTTCGATTTCTTTTTTTTTTTTCTACTCCTCTTTTTTATTATCTCCGCCTTCTCTCTTCATCGTACTTGCGTGCAACTCTTTGATTTCAATATTTTTGGTCATTTGTCTATATGCCTACCCGATAGGGAAATTTGTCATTTCCCTCGCGTGACGTCAACAAAAAATGTAGTCGCGTCGAGAAACGCGTTCCTCGCACTTTATTATACAATTCAATTGTTGCCCACACTTTGTATAGAGATTGTAGAGGTTTTATTGTCTCCTTTTTATTTTCGAACGAGGCTTAATTCCACCCTTGTTTTCGCAAGCGACTTTCCTAAAAGCATATGAGAAAATGAAAGTAGCCCAATCAGAAGTATTTCTTCTTTTACACCAGAGGCCTGCCTCTCAGGATGCATGTTTGCAATGGTCCAAGGATGGGCGCACAGTCACCCTTGCACGCCATGGCTCTAATGCCGATCCAGATACAAGGTTAGGGTCCTTTTCCTTGATTAGCTTTGATGGAAATTCTTACAATTCTATTAATGAAATCTTTATTATTTAATACAATAGCAAAAGCTATCACTTTAATAAGGTCGTTCCACCCAATGACACGACCGCCACTGGGTTTTCAAGCTCTAAAATAATAGAGGATATGATAAAAATGTGTTTGAGAGGTAACTTATGCCACTAGATTCCATTTTTAATATTGATATATATGTAATTTCGTTTTTTAATTGGATTATCAATAGGTTATTCTGCTTCGATCTTTCAGCTGGGTGCTGCAATGACTAAGAGCGTGAAATACGATCGGTAAGCTTTCCTGCATTTTGTACCAATATTATTTGCCTCTAGGATGCTTAAATTAATATTATGTTTAGAATGAAAATAGCGCATACCACTCTTCAAATCGTTAAACGTCAACTTCCTAACAATGTGAAGCTGGCATTTGGGTTTGTATCTTCTATACGAGATGGGTTATTATTAGTCACCAAACGTTTTATCAATTGAATAGCTATGTAGGATTCTCGGATATAAAAATGGTAAATCTTATGAACGATAGAGCAATAAGCGGTAATGTTTCATTTCATTTTCTACTTCTAGCCGGTATCTAATTGCTTGTTTCTCGACCATTATAGATCAAGATTTTGCGAGAGATGGATTGGATGCATTGCTTCGGTGGAGTGACACCCTCGATTCGCTCGAGGAGATGCTTAAGCATGGCTCCTCCCTGCCCTATATTCTAATCTTTCGATTTGAAATGCTGGGAGCACAGTCAATTGCTGGAACTTTTGTGCTGGTGAGCCATCTCTTACACTTGTAGCTTCCGTAGAGATCATTTGCTTGACGTGTTTCTGGTAATCGCACCTTTTACAGACAGATCTTGGTTGCCCCCGCTTCAACTCAACCATTATGGGCGTTCGCCCCATACAATCACAGGCCCCACTTTCCAAATCATTCGAACAATTCCGCGCCTTGGTTACTGCTGAATCGCAACCTGCTCACTGCACTGCCACGCTTCTCGAGGACTCACTCCTCACCAAGCTGGGGGCCTCTTATATGGGCGCCCATACGCGTACAGCATTTTTCATCAATCTCGAGGTGCACCCGTCGCCACCTCCTCCCGACGTTATACACGCTCTCGAATTTGCATCCGACCTTGCAAAAATCCGCTATCGGGAAGGGATAAAAAACATCATTGACTCCCGAGTTTTCTATTACTATGAATTTCGTGGTGAGATGCAGCGTTTACAGGTCCAAGTGGAGGAGCAGGCGAAGACCTGCGAGGAGACCGAGAAGCGGCTGGCGGATACGAAGGAGACTTTGCGCAAGGAAAATGAGGTGACGCGGAAGAAATATGAGAGCCTAAAGGTCGAGCGTAGTCAGGTAAGTTGCTCCTTTATTTCTTGACACCTGCCGCCGTCTTATATGTTATCCGATGCGATTAGCTGAAGGAGAAAATCCAGTTGTTGGAAGCAAGCCATGCGCACGAGATTTCGGTGCTTTCCATGCAGCTCGTGGAGACCCGTGAGAAGATCAGGAGAGCAGAAGTAGATCTTAGTAAGTTTCGTAAGAAGAGCGTGCTTGTCCGCTTTCCCCGCTAACTGTTCATTAAATTTGTTTTGACATTGTAGCTCTCAAAGACTGTGAACGTGATAAATTCCAAGCCGAAAATGAAAAATTAAAGGTTTGTAATGTTTTTTCTAAAATAACATCACGGTTGCTAATAGAAATTGGCTTTTTTTTTTTAAAATAGGGAGATCTGCAAATGCTGAAAAATATCCAGGAAGATCTTCTCCAAAAAGCAGAACAGTTAGATGAACAGATCGAAACTCTAGAGGCGGAAAGAGATAATCTCGAAGCCTTGCTCAGTCGCGATCAGTCTGAGCATCATGTTGCACTCCAGTCCGAGTGCAACATCCGCAAAGAGCTTGAGAGCCAACTGGAAAAACTGCAAGAACAGGTAGCTCAGACACAAGAGGAGCTCGAGAAGGAAAAGGCTGCGCGCCTGACGACTGAGCAGGAAAGGAATCAGGTGGTGCGAGAGTGTGAAGAGCTGAAGCACAAGCTGCAAAGGATGGAGACAGTACACGACCGTGAATATACGGAGCTGCAAAGGAGATTGAAAGAGCTGGAAGAGGACCTTACGTGGGAGAGAGAGACAAGGGAACGGGAACGAAAGGAGTGGAGGGCGAAAGAGCGGATGCTGAATGAGAGGCTTGGAGAAGAGACTCGAGCTAGACAGGTATATTGCCTATTCATGTTGATCCTAGAACGACTCTGACATTTTGACGCTCAATATTTGCTACTTTCTCCATTAGACCTTGATTGAGGTGGGGGTTAACGAGGGTCTAAATAGATTTAGTGATGGTGAGCCTGAGCCGGAAATAAGAGTCCGAAATGCAAAGCCGAAACAAGCAAAAGAAAAGCCATCGATCGCAAAGGAGAAATCGATGTCCAAGGAGAAAGATTTGTCTGAGCGCGTAAATAACAAGCCAACTCGAAATGTATCTGAGAATGAGGTACACAATACTACTGCCGCTCAATTAATTGAGGAGAGTAGGGGAGAAGAGGGGTCCGTTGCTACAGATATCACCAAGGACAAGCAAGATTGGTCGCAGGATTGTGAAGAGCAGAACAAGCGTGAAACTCCAAAGCAGAGCTCCAAGGTTTCAGAGGAGCTTGATGTGAGTCCTCCAAACCCTGCTTCAAAACCGCATAGTAAACTCATCGTTTTTGATTACTAGATGTCATTCGATTTCGACTTTGGACCTAGGGCTTCCAAGAAGAAGGCTGGCGACAAATCTAAGCGCAGAGCAAAAGAGCCTACGGAGCTCCTGAATGCTAGTAAATCTGCCCCCATCCCAACGCAAACAGACAAGGCTAAATCTCCCAAGAGGCCCGAATTAGATCGCTCTCTCTCCTCCTCTGCTCACAACGCCTTCCCGCCTATCATGTCAGCTGAAATATGTGTTGCAGCTCAGAGTCGTCGTCCTACTTCTCCCCAACCTGTTCTCTTCTCGAGCCTTACTGACACCACTATGAAAAGAAAGAAGACAAACCACCTCACGGCCAAACAGGAGGCACCAGGAAAGACAAAAGTACTTGGGGACGATAAGCAGCAAAAAGTGGCGGCGATCACCGACAAGGAAAAGAAGAGAAAGAAGCAGACTAATGGGAATGAAGAAGCAAAAGAAAACGGAGCTAAGGTGCCCGCCCCGACTGCAGAAAAGGAGCAGGACACGGATGATTCAAAGAAGAAGAAGAAGAGGAAGTTGCGGAGTGCGCTCTCCTCTTTGCAAAATATGGTAAATGGGGCAGTAGGGCAAGGACTTTGGCTCCTTATTTACTAACCCCCGCCTCTACTATAGGATTTATCGCAGTTTACGATTTTACCTGCCAAGTCATCGGCCGAGAATAATACCTCTACGGTGAAGAACGCTTTTGTAGTACCGAAACTACAAACCACGGCCATTGACGAGTGAAGACGAGTGCATGCCCACCCTATCTCTGTATTTGCTAGTTTCCTTTTCAATAACCATTTCTAATATATCCTGCCTTTATGACTCTATTGTCGAAGTTTTTCTATTTCGCTTCTTCGCGCTTTTGTTGGCCCTCATTAATTTTTCGTTCCATTATGCTTTAGATGTTTGTTCAACCTGTTCTATTACTATTCCTAAGTTTATCTCTGTTATATTAGGAGTATATCGTTCATGTTTTGTTTTACTGTTAATTTATCTTTGCAGTTTCATTCGTCCGTTTCCCTATCTTTAATAAATACTCAATAAACTCAACGATGGCGTATGTTATCTTGATTCCATGCGTTCAGTATTAAGCTGAAAACAGTCGCTATTTATTCCAAGATACATTCACTGAAGTTTATATTATCCATTGCCCTCTATGATGTCCTCGGTGTTTCTCCTTCTTGGGTGCCCTCGCGGGTCGCGTCGCCAAACCCGTATGCACTCCCACTGCCCTCCTCATCATCCTCGCCCTCTGCTCGGGGTGTCTCGCTTTCGACTCCGGTGAACCGAACCCCTGTCGGTGTCTCTCCTTCCTCCATATCATCATCCACGCGCCTCCCAGTATCAAAAGCTTGTGGGGTTGGGGCGTAGCTCTGGGCACGGGATGTGGCGGGCTGGGAGATTTCTTCGTCTGACACGTCCTCTAGACCCGGTGTGCGTACGCGTTCCTCAGTGTTAGCGTCAGAGGGTGGAGGAGGAGCAGCATTGGCTAAAGCGGTGGGCGATTTTGAGGCGAGATTGGTGGTATTAGCGGAGGTGGAAAGTTCATTGAGCTCATTAGCGGCTGTGCTAGGGGTAGCGGTACTTGTGTTTGTCACGCCATTAGTGGATATTGTTCCGTCTACTAGAGGCTTGGATTGTAAGGCATCATTTTGCAAGTGTGGGGTTGTGGCAGCCTAAGCACAGTATAGTATAAATAAAATGAGCAACTGATTAATGAGGCCATTGCGCATGCACAGCTCACCTCTACTTGCTGATCTACCTGCGGTACAATTCCTTCCTCTTCTTCATCATCGAAGCTTAGTTGTCGATCAGCTGAGATATTGAGGAAGAAAATAAAGAAAAAAAAAAAAATCAAATCCTTGAATTATGAAATTGAACCCGTGATAACATAGCATTAAGAAATCTGCCTACATTTAACCCATTTAAACACCTGAAAATTCTTCCCGTTCTTGGATGCAGTCCACTTCTTTTCCCTTTTGGTAAAAAATATGTCTTAATGTTAATCGTTTCCTCTGACATTGCAACCAGCCGGAGAAGAGAGTGAAATTAGTACCATGCTTGTACTGGTTGTAACAGTGCACGTTTTAATCGCTCATTTTCGCTGGATGCGTACCGGAAATTGCGATCCTCGCGGGATGGTCGTGTTGAACTCATCTTTGTAGATTTATTAAATTCTGAATGACCTCGATCTTTCTTTTTGACTACCAAGTAAGTTTTTGGTGCATATTGGGTGGCTTTGCGATCGCAATATGTATTTTATTGAAAATGGTCATAGCCTAAGAAATAAGTCTGGAATAGTGGTTTATGAATATGAAATAGTAGGAGCCGTCGAGAAATGCTGGTATTGCTAGCCCTCCTCAAAAGAATCGTGTGTCTCTCTTCACTTTTCTTTATAACTCGGCCAACCAGGTTTGTTTGAAAAATCAACCTAATTTATTGACTGGTATCATGCCAATTCCTATACCTCTCTCTCAGCAATACACATAAGAAACACAAGGGCATGTCTAGATATACGCGTAAACACGATAAACAATCTCACTCCGCGTTTATTGCTTTTCTAAAACGTGTCTATTAGGCCAGAGACACTCTTTCTCCAACTCTCCCACAAATCCCACCTCAATGCCCTTCTGCGTCAAAATCTTCACGCCCTCACAGTTCACGAAAGTTGGAGGCTCCCGTACCCCAATAACTACTCTTCCTACTTTCATTTCCAGAATCTGATCTGTACATGACCGTTTCCCCGACAAGCGGAGACTACATGGCTCCATGGTTGTGTAAAGGGTGGCTCCATGGGCAAGGGAGCTGTCGCTGAGTTTCAGGAAGCAACATTCTTCTGCATGGGTATTGCCGGGAAGTTCACGCGAAAACCCAGTGGATAAAATATGGCCAGTGGTCGGCTGTACGAGAATGGCGCCGACACAATAGGCAGTGTCCACTGGCTCTGAGAGATTGGCCTGATCGACCGCTAGGCGCATGAATTGGAGATCTTCCTCTAGAATCACGGATGAGTAAGATGAAGAGTGGTATAATACATAGTAAAAGCAACACTACCAGATGATGCACCAGTAGATTCTGCTGCTTTGTCCATTTTGAATTTCAGTCCAATGTTGTTGCTCCAGAGAAGCGAAGACTTTTATCTCCAAAAGACAAGGGACAGTCACAAATTCAATTCGATATTTTTCCTGTAGGGTTTTAGACATCCCGCCTCCCCGACTCCCACACTTTCTTCACGACGGGAAATCGCAGAGAAGCATTGCGCTTACTTTGGTTGGTCTCACTAAAATACTGAACCGTGATCTGCTTGCCGAGTATGAGCGATGGGTCCTGTGCGTAGCGAAGGCGCTCCTCGATCGAGAACCCCGACCCAACATTGACTTTATTGCCTATAACAAGAGCAGTGTGACCATGGAAATGAGGCGGCATATGGAACACGTCCAGTAAAGCGAATACAAACCCTTATAATAAATGATCACGCTTGTCAACACGTTGCGCTCGGCATAACTGCCATTCTCGGGGATACGCATAACCCCAGTGACAATGTCGTGGACGATAAATTCTTGGTCGGTGTAGTGCTTGATTTTGAGGATATCCCGACTGAACCAAAAAAGACATACGCGTTAATCAATTTATCACGCCATAAAGACCAGCAAAAACTGCTGTTTAATCGTTTACCTTCTCTTCCCTTTGTAAGCCGCGTCTTTTCGTAAAATCAAACCCTCCCACCGACCCTTGTCTGCCTGTCGTACCAACTCCTCCAAATGCGCTTTGCTCTGTACTGGTGTCTGCTCGACTATTCTCAGTAGCTCACCCCCATGTTTCCCGATCACTTCCTGTAGAAACTCCAGTCGCTTCGAGAACAGCCGAATCCCTTTCCGCCTCTCAAACTCCACCTTGCTCAAGATGTCGAAAGCAAAAAATGTCGGCTGTTGTACAGTATGGTCCTGTCTCATCACCTCGCTCGCGGTCATCTGAAAGTCATCCTCCTCTAGCCCGGAATCAGAACGCTTCAGCACGCAAATTTCCCCGTCAAGCACAAATCCATACTTCCACTCCCCAGCATTCTCCTCCTTATTATATATATCGAAATCCTTCTTCACTAACCGGAAGAATTCTCCTTGCTTGCTCTCCCACCACCGCCGCATCGTCATTGCCACCGCAGACTCCACCTTTCCTAGGCTTTTGAATCGTCTGCCTCCTCTTGAATAGGTCAACACATTCAAGACCTGGGGGTTGGGTAGATCCCAGTCCACGGATATCAAGCATCGCACCCCATCCAATTTGCGGGAAGAAAACCAACCCTCTATATGGCGATCTTTCTTCTCGTCAAACGAGTGCGCGAGTGAAACATGGAAACGTGGTATGGTGCCTGGATAAACCTCATTGATAGTTGCAATGGAGCACCCAGTCTTTAAATTTTTATCCAGCACTTTGTTGAATATATCCCGCCGTCTCTCATCATTGCCACAGAATCTCATTTGAAAAGCGGATATTGCGTAGAGCGCTTTGTGGCCAGTAATTTCCCGTAGGCTCAGAGCAGCAAGTAGGCTACCCAGCGATTTAAACTGCGGTGTATCTTCTGGAATATTGAAATTCTTTTCCTTTTGAAATCCTACAAGCCGCGCGGAAGTGACGTTAAAATTGAGTGCTGGGTCGTAAATTTGCCGAAGAAGTGGCAGGCTCTCAGGGTATTCGCGCAGAATCTCCTTCTTCTCTATCGAGGAATTGACGGTATTTAGACGATCAACGAGATGTTGGAGTTGAGCAAGTTCATCCCTCGAATTAGAAGTTGAATGTGTTGATGCGGATGCTGCAGCTGAAGAAGAATGAGTGAGACGGTGGACTTGGCGGGAGGAATGGTGGGAGCGGCACGTCAGCTGTTTAACTATGGGAAATAATCGAAAGAAAATCGCGGCCATGCTCTTGGAGGTGGAGAGCGAGTTTTCCAACGCGAGAAATTGGTAAGGCTGGAACACTTTTCCAAGTCAAATTTATTGACATTCAACCCTAAATAGATACCTATTCTAAATACTTATTGAAGAAATATGATTCTGTCTCCCCATATACCCTGCTCCACTATGCTGATAGCCAACCTGTACCTCTTGGGAATAGCCTTTAAGAAATGCAGCAAAAAGTACGTCAGGAGAAAATGCCCCATATCCTGTCGCCTTTTTAACTGGCTGCCCAATATAATTGAACTCTTTGTTCATAGTTAGTCTTTTCGTTGAAAAAAGGTTTTATTAGAAAGAGCTAGAAAGGAAATAAGAATAGAACGGAGGCATTAGAGAATATGTAAATGGCAATCTCTACACGATAAACCATGCAAAAAAAAACCAATAGATCAAAGCAAAATAGCAGAGTGGTTATTACAGTTAGCGGTTCTATACAAATAACAATAGCAATAATGATAGCGTAAGAAAGGGAACAAAAATAGATAAGGGGGATCATTAGCTGATAGCGACTTTGCGCACCGACTCCACCACGCGATTTTCCCATCCAGGATGGAGCACGAACATCGCATGATCAAGCTTGGGCATCAGGTAGGTTTCGATGCCCAGCTCCTTCAAATATGTATACACCTTGGGCGAGTTGATGATATTATCTTTTTCTGAAAGATACACCACGGTTTTTGAGCTCCCGCTGTTTTTCCCGCCCACCGGAAGGGGCTCAAGCGTGTCCCGTTTTGGGAAGAGCGCGGCCTGATGCCAGTGAAAGTGCCGGCTAATATAATATGAGATGTGCAGCTCCCGAGCCGCAAAGAAATAGGTAATGAACTAATTTGAACGAATAAAATAGACTTGATGAGACATGCTTCTGCGCACGAACACAGTTCGGACTGTAACCTACCTCTGTGATGGTTTTGGGCTTCCGATACACAAAATTGTAAGCAACGTCGTGATAATGCAAGAGAAAGCAAATTGGGTCAAGCAACACCAGGCCGCTGACGATCTTCGGCGAGAGCTTCAGACTCCATGCACACACAGCACTCCCAAGTGAGTGACCAACAAAGGTGGCGTGCGTGTATCCGTGTTGAAGCAGCATCGTCTCGATCATGGCCGCGGTCTCCGAAGCATTCACCTGGCAAGACTGCAAACGCATGCTCACATAGGGTAACTCGACGATGAAGATTGGGTGACCAAGGGTACGCATCTTACGAATGAAATTGAGATACATGACGATACCGACCCCTAAGCCGTGAATGAAGACGATCGGCTTCTGCTGCTGCGTAGAGGTGGACGGCTTCAAATACCAATAGGTTTGGGATTGCCGAGTCTCCTCTTTAAGGTCGAGGTCAAGCGTCATCGACCAGTAACCAGAGTCGACACCGTCTCCAGGAAGCTTTACAAATCCCATGAACCGGAGGAGAAACTCCGCGATGTATCTTAAGATAATAAACACCTATCAAGTAGACCAACAACGGTTAACACCTAAATTGCCACTTGGCCTAAAAGCCTGAAAACCCTACCGAATAAAACACAAAAGGACGATGGATAGCGTTAACCGGGTCAAAATTCAGGCGTAAACATTTGATTTTCTGGTTATATCCGGGTGCAAACTTAAACTTGTACTCCTGCTCCAAGAGTTTTACGATTTCATCTACCTCACGCCGTTTCTCTTCGCACTCGTTTAGCTGTTCCAAATCTCGGCCGTAGAAAGCCCACGAAATCCTGTTGCAAACATAATGTCAAATACGGTTTAGACCCAGAAAAAAACTCCTCTAAAGATAATGGTATACCATTCAGCAGTATTATCCCAATAAATATCCGAAATTCGCGCGGGTTTTCCGTTCTGCAGGCGGAACCATCCACTCAACCACGAGTGTGCGTCATCTTTCACCGTCTCCATCACCCCTCTTATCATCTCTTCCCTGGAGCCCTTGTCTATTTCTGGGCATCTTAACCTCCGCTGATACCGAGAGCGAGATGTGTAAAAGTAGATATAGAACAGCAGTTCAAAGCCAAGACCATAATGCACAAAGGCAACTACAGGTGGCGAGAAATGGGTGGCAAGTGGTGAGACATGGAATATAAAGAAATAAATATAATATGCAATGGCTAGTGGGGCTACGGATGTGAGGAAAATGGTGCTGAGCTGAAGGATGGACCGAGTGACGACGTTGTCTGGTATCATTCTATCTATGCACTCTATATGTGTGCAAATGGGGGGATTGTGTATATTTAAACTTTTCCGTGGTAAGGAGGAAAAGCCGAGGTGATTGCAAGAGGAACAAAAGAGAAAATAAATAGATGCATCAAATATTTCTAGGGGGTTGCATAATAAACGGTTCAATTATAACCCTTCACATGTTTCGTACCAAACAAATCATGGCTTGTTTTCCCTGAGTTTGAAGGATTTGAAATCAATTCGGTGATAGGTTAGGTTAGCATAATTAGAGGGAGAATGCAATATATGCGGATCCCTCTTTTTGTCCGAGATGAGATAATCCAACCTCTTCTGATTCTCGAGTTCCCAAGATGATCTTACCTTGGGAACAAGACCGAGTGGGGGACCCTTTTTGATGATGAAGTTTTGGATGGGTAATTTTCAGCCTAGTGGAGACAGTCACTACAGTTGAACCCCAAGTTGTCATTAAACTGACATAAAACGATACATCACGGTCCGCTGTACCACTCGAAATAAAAAAAAAAAATATAGCGGATTTTTTCTGACAAATAGCCCGGAATCGGTTTTGGACTTATTTTTTTCTCAGAGCAAATCTTCACAAGCACTCGAGTTCTTTTTTAAATTAATAAAGATATTTTTCCAAGGTTTTAGAGGAAGCAGAATGGTGGGTTGCGCCAATCATGGTTTGTAGTTGGCGTAAGGGCCTGTTGGTCAATGCATTTACTTTAAAAGAACATATAGAAACCTTCCGAAGACATTATCTCGATTGCCTTGACCCTGGCCCGTCTGAGCTCTTCGCCTCTTAACCATAATTAACCAGGGGAGAGGACAGAGAAAGTTGCTTTAAAAAGGAACTCCAAAGAGGGGGCTGCAAAATATAACCCCGGAATATTCGCCCATCTCCTCTTCTCCTAGCGATTGTCGCTCCATCACACCTTTTATTTCGTACAGACACCCAGCCCCTATGACAACGGAAGTGGTCGAGGTATTGAACGGTAATACGCTGACCATCCGCTTTCTCCCCCTTATCTCATTTGGATTTGATCCTTGCAGAAAAGCCGCAGGATTATGCTACTGAGCGGAAAGCCTCCGCAAAGTCCGAGGATTCCACTGTCGTTTCGGAGGATATTGTACTCGAGAACGGGAAGCAGCTGAAGGTTTCACACGCACCTAAGCGTAACGCCTCATCATGGACAGCATTTGTCAACGTTGTGTGCGCGGTGGCGGGCGCTGGGGCACTTGGTATTCCTCACGCCGTGCAACAATGTGGATGGTGCGGCATCATTCTACTTGCGCTTGCGCACATCATGGCAGGATATTCGGGGGTGGTGCTGATCAAGTGTTTATATTACAAGGGCAAGTGAGTATCTGTCTAGAGGTTGGTCTGAAGGTTGAACACCACTAATCCCTATGGAACTAGTGAGTATCGACTCAGTAGCTATCAAGAGGTGGGAGAGCATGCTTTCGGGAAAATAGGCAAATATCTTACTATCGTCTTCAACTGCACCATCCAACTGGGCGCACCCATCCTTTACCTTATTCTCTCGGGAACAAACTTCCAACTGCTGCTTGGACCGCTGGGCGTGCCAGTATCGATGAAGGCGTGGGTGTTTATACTTACTGGCACCATAGCCGTTCCTTTCGTTCTTACCAAAACCATGAAAGAAGTGGCCATCCTCAGGTGAGAATTCGAATTTCTAGTTCAGTAGGAAGCCTAGTCTCATACATGTGCTTTCCTAACGCAACAGCCTTTTTGGGGTACTTGCCACAGCAGTGACAGTTGTCGTGGTTATGATTGTATCCTCGGTAGAATACGGCCTCCAGACTGAGCATGCAGAACATGCGTTTCTCATCCCAGCGCGGCTGCCTATTGCCCTCTCTACCTTTGCCTTTGCATACGGAGGCAACGTCATCTACCCGCACGTCGAAGGCACCATGGCCAAGCCAAAGCAATGGACGTGTACTTTCAATCTGGGGCTCATGCTTGTATCCGTGTTGTATTTTGGTGTCGCCATACCTTCGTACCTTGCGTACGGAAATGCTACAGCAAACCCGGTCTATAACAACCTTCCGGCCGCTTGGCCACGGACTGTCGCTATCATTTTCATCACGGCGCACGTGCTTCTCGCAACTCCCCTTTTCCTCACCTCCTTCGCTCTCGAAGTCGAAGGTGGTCTAAACATAAACCGCGTACGCTATTCTGCCCGAAAAGAGCTACTTTTACGCGCTACCGTGAGGATACTAACGATTCTCTTATGCGCAACTATTGCCGTCGTTATTCCCTATTTCGAGAATGTGATGGAGCTGATGGGAAGCGTTGCGCAAGGTGCAATCGTGTTTATTTTCCCGCTCCTGTTCTATGTGAAATTGTATGGATGGCGGAGTTTCCGGTGGTATGAGCTATTGTGGATCGCCATCGCAGTTGCAATAGGCACTGCGGGTTCTGTAATCGGAATGATAGACGCGGTTCACGGCCTGATAGCGGCCATCAAGGCGGATAGCCATTCCGGTCTTGTTTGATACTGGAGTGAAGCTTAGCTCATAACCCGTTTCAAAGTTGTATTATAGCTTCTATTGTATTATTAACATCGGTCGATATTTAGTATTGATCTTGAGCTCGAGAATCATAAATTGGGATATCGGTTGGATATCTTTCGATAAAACTCAAGATTTCCCTCTGGATCACAAGTTGGGGAAAATTTGCCACTAAAAAGAATGCATTTTTACTTTGATCCAGAAATACAGTGCCTCTATATTTAATTATTCATAGTGATGTAGACCATGATGGTCTACATCACATGCAAAGATATCCAGTAGGGGTACGCTCGAGATTTCATGATTATGGATAGGATTCCACCATGAAGCTGCTACCAAGATAATTTCACCTTCACATAGGAAAAACCCGGTCTTCTTTTTTAACCTGGAAGAAGAATTCGTATTCCTCTGTGTGATGTTTCATTATGCCAAATCACAGTCCAACAGGGTTCCTGCAGGATTGAATAGGAATTCTAGAACAGACAGATTCTCTTGGATCGGTAGAGTCAATCAATTTTACCGGTGAATTAATAATCGACTCATCTCGGAGTAACAATGACTCAAGAGTCGCATATATAGAAATAATATAACGCATATAGAATTAACTGTATACCTTTAAGCTGCATCCATCAGATCCTTTGCAGAAAAGAGAAAATGCGGTGAATTTTAATTATGTTTAACCGAGTCTTGGTTGAGCTATTTTACTGTATTTGATTGCAATTGACGAAGCTTAAAATTAACACCGCCATTTGGATTCAAGAAATGCGCCGAGAGCTGAATCACTATGAAGAGAGAAATTCTACCAAAAGTGTGGAATATAAACAAGGAGACAGAAAAAGAATATACAAGAGACAATAGATAAAAGAAAAAACAAGCAACTATACAACTAGGATGGTATCCAAAGAATCCCGCAGTCCCAAAGAGAAGTTTAAATAATAGAAATCAATACATCAATACCTCTTTCGGTAAAATCCCTCTTGGCTCATCTATGCCAAGTGCGGGTAAAAAGCTGCCGGTCTTGCCTGTGGAGGCGAGTGTAACCGGAGTCATGGATGGATTTTCAAACATAGACTTCCATTCAGGTTTGGCGAGGAGGGATTTGATAGCCTCATCAGGGAGGTCGACCGATTGTGACATATCGGGAAAGTACCGCAGTGTATTATCCGATTTCTCGAGATTATCTGGGAAGAAGTCGAGATCGTGCATTAGGAAATTCGGTGAAGGGGTTTGCGCGTAGTCGGAATCCATCGCGCTAGTAAAGGAGTCAGGGGTAAACTGGAGCGGGTCTAGCTCTAGAGGCTTGGGGACAAATTCTTCATAGTCCAGCTGTGAGGTATCGCTATCGTCGTCACACTCGTCCCCCCGGCTCCCAGTGCCCAACTTTCCCTCATCCGTGAAGAGGTTCCCCTTTGGCAAGGCCTCCATCACACCTACTTCCTCTTCCTCCTCCTCTGGCTCCACAGAACTATATCGTGAGGTAGGCGTTTTTTTTTGTTCAGATAGGAGTTTTTTCAACATGAGATTCTCCTCCCGCAGGCGGTTCGCCTCGCGTTCCCAATGCTCGAGCTCGCTAATACGGGTCTCAAGATCCTGTACGTATTTCTCCTTTCTCTCACGAAAGGCTCGTTGTGCCATTCGGTTTTGTATTCTTCGCTTCTATAGAGCGGAAGCAGAACAAGAGATCAATAAATAAATAGCTCCTAGAAAACAAAGGTTTCTCCAAGTGGGTACTCACCGCATTCTTATCTTTAGGCTCTGCACCAGCAGATACATTAATTGGTTTCCTTCCAGGTTTAGTGACCATTTGGCGCTTCGTTCGAGCGGAACGGCGAATCTCTTTATAGTCGTCATACTCGTCATCATCCTCGGCATAGCTTTTGCGCTTCGTAGAGCGCCTTGGTTTGCCCTCCCCGGACCACAGGTTACTGTTGTAGTCTGAATTGGAGTCAGAGCTCATGTTTAGATATGGAAGAATGCAAAAGGGTGTCAAAGTCCAGTCCTGGAAGGTGGCCTGAGATATTAATTTCTCTAGAATAAGTAAAGCGTGAAAAAAGAAAAAAGAAAATTAAAGGGGAAGACAAGGCTGAGGCAGCACTTTATATAGAACCACTTAGTCAGAGGCTCGGCAATACGATTGCGTGTTATCAGATACTTCGGATATTGCTTTTAGGAAACATTCTACTGGAACGGAAAGAAAATCCGAGGTGACGAGCGGCACGGATTTATTTTCCTCAAAGCTGCCAGGGATGGAAGGATGGCTGAGAGCGATTTTGTTACGCAGCTGAAACGATTGACTCAAAAACAATTTTCCCCACGGCTCATTACTTCCCGAGTGCCATCTGAAAGTCCGCGCAAATTGTGTCATTGCCTGATGCCTCTCTCCCTCCCCCCTTTGATTCATTTTAAGCAATCTCCCGATACATACCGGCCTGTCCTTCCTTCCCTTCCTGCCCTCCTCTCCCCTCTACTCCCCACTGGGCTAATAGTTTAAGCTTTTCGGCCCTGGTCGCGGCCAGCTCGCAAATCTCCCTCTGCCAACTGATTTCTCCCTCCCCTTTACCAGCGCACCTGTTTGTGAGGTTCTGGCCCTATCACCGCAAACAATTGCACTGCAATTGCACCATCCATTACACGTCTTGCTCTCACTGCGATGATAGTCGAAAAGTCATCGTTGATTTCCATTTATGGCAACTTTCTTAGATTATTAATGGTTTATAATGATGATGTAATTCTCTGACCCCTCTAGCTCTGCCATGCACTCTCCATTATTCATAAGATTGTGTCTTAGAACTCCTCCACCGACATTTCGCTCAAAATAATTCCATAAATTGTAAAAAGCAAAAATGGGGTATTAATACAACCCGGCCATCATCGCGTGATGGTTTTTCCGTGGGCCTTTCTGTCCGAATTCAGGATTTCCGCTATCGTAAACAGACTGGAAAGGAGAGCACAGCTGACGTTACTTGGTGTATATATTGTTGTCGGCCGTCTTCTTGAGGCCCAAAATCACCGGCGCTCGTTCTCTTTGCGTCTGTTTATCGATATGTTTGGAGATATCCCAGAATCTTTTATAAGATCAAAGGAGATGAAAACTTAAATTAACGGCAAGCTGAAAGCTGTGATCAGATAGCTCATAATCCAGGATTAGAGTTACCGAGGTTACAAACGTGGGTTATAGTTTAGCTGAACTCAAGGGTAAAGTAAGGGTATTGACAGTGGCTAACGAAGCTACGGCAGTCGTTAAGTTTTATTTGGGCTTGCTACCGGAATATTGATTGCGCTGTCGATTTTCCACACTTGCCTATTGGCCCAAACGGTTATTCGCAAATTTCTCGGACAATCGCTAAAAGTAGTCATATCAAAATACCTACTGTAGCTTCCAAAGCAAACAGCGTGGTTATGCATTCAGAAATTCTATCTGTTTTATCATGAAGCATATGACCATTTCTTTAGAGCGCAAACACTGTAGTATTACGTTTTAACATGCCTCCTTTTTTAAGGCACATTCAACATAAGGGATCTCTCGAAGTTTCACCTGAGTGGTTTGCCGAGTCGATTCAAAGAATGGACCAGCTAAATGCTGAGTGGAACTCTTGCATACATCACCTTATTTCGCCATTTGCATCCATAGTTGGGTAACAGAGATATCTCTTGATTCTCCAGCATATTTTAAATTAATAAAGAAAACAGGTTACAAGAAATAATGAGTGAATAGAAAGGAAAAAAAATTGGTGATCAAAATCATAAGAAACCACGAGAAAAAAGGTTAGTGTTTTCTATTCTTTTATATTTTCTCCCCTCTCCTCCCCTTACTCAAGCTTATTCACCTCCAGCTCAGAAATCCTCAGCACAGTATATGTTTGCTTGTGGGTTATTCTGCGCCTATAATTCTTTCTTCTCTTCCTCTTTATGATTTCCAGCATGGGGCCTTTGGTATGCTCGATAACCGTGGCCTTTGCGTTGTAGTACTCTTCACTCACATAGGGACTGCCACGAATGGTGAAGTCTCGAGAACCAAGCTCTCGCACGCGGTTAAGTTTCAACACGTCACCCACCTGCACATCACGTAGCCGGTTCACAACCACTTGGTCCCGTGCTGTAACAAGGAGTGGGCGCCCCATAATTTCGACAACCGCATAATAGCGCAGCTGATCGCGCAGACGGTTAACAAGATCTTTAGTTGTAGTGCTTAGAGTGGTGGATGAGGCGGGTGCAAGTGGGGTGGTGGCGGTGGTCGTATTTTGTGTTGATTCGACTGCAGTGGTTAAGAATGGATAATCATAAAATATGATTAGGTATGAGGGATAGAATGCAAAAAGCATAATGCAAGAGACTTACCATGCGTGGCAGTTGTTGAATGTATAAGACAGGTCTGTCTTGTCGACAGAGTCGAAGCAGCTAGAGATACAATGCAGATAAAAATTGAATTTTCAAAAAATGTCACAAATCGAATAGCTCAGATAAAATACCTCCTAAAAGCTGTGTCGTGTTGGGATTCTGCATCGCAGTGCATCTTCCCCTTGATAAACTGTTCCAAAATCGAAGCATTATTAATGTTCTTCTGGTTTGATGTTAACTCTCCTCGAGATACTGAGTTCTCTACAAGGATGTTTGTCGTGTTTTCATTAAAAGGCGCAGTAAATTATCAGTCACAAAAGATGTTCAAATGCAAGCCGTCAATTCAAACGATCATTAAATGATTGTTTGAATTGACGGCTAGAAATATAAGATTCAAATTTTGAATCTTATATTTCTAGCCACTTTTTAGTAATGCCTTACAAATTATCTATAATGATGGTATGTATTCGTCGCAAAAAAACTTTTAGCAAAGTGAAGCGGAATGGATTGAAGCGCTATATTTTATTTGAAAATAAAATAGGTTTGTATATACAAAGGACAGAGGATCCCTAAGTGGAATATAAATTATGGTCTATTTCGACATATATCATTCATCATCTTCTTGGCTCTCTTCCGACGCTTCCCCGTCACTATCATCACTCCCTGATTCCGACCGATTCTCATCCTCCTCCATCATGAAAAAGTCATCGCCTGCATTCTCCTCTTCGATAGTGGAGGATTCGTTGGTCTTTTTCTTGGCGTCTTTCTTTCCTTTCTTTGTCCGGAAAAGTTTATCCAGTCCATCTCCTATTTCTCCACGCTGCATAGCATCTCGGATCTGATTTCGAATTGCCTCGCGTTTTTCGGTGGTTTTGGGATCATCCACGTTCTCCTTTGGAAATAGCGATACATATTTTTCAAGCTTGGGGTAGTGCTATGGCCATCAAAAATAGTGCAAATAATTAATTGATATGAAAACATTCTGCTCTAATTGTGAAAAATATTCGTACCATTATATAGTTCAGGTTTACTTTTTGCTCAAAGATTTGTGCCTCCAAATCTTTCCTCTCATCCTCGCTGGCTACACTGGCCAATTTACGCTGTAGTTGGTTTATCTTTCGGTCCACTTTTCTTCTCTCTAGTATCAAATTGAGGAGTAAGATATACTGGGCTCATATCGCTTCATTTCTACTGATAGGCTTACCGAAGAATTTGACTCGGTGGTATCTAGTAGCCAGCTTACGTTCTTTTTCTTTTAAAGACAAATCATCGAGGCGGAGCTTTAGTGCCTTCAACTCACGCTCTTTTTCTACTCGGACATCGGCGCGAAGATTTTCCTATTGAGCAAAAGAAGCGGGTTAAAAACTCATAAGACGATTTCCAAAAATTTCGACTTCGGAATGCACAACTCACCTTGCGTAATAATCTTGTGAGATCCCTTATTCTTTTCTTTACCGCAGAGTTGCCGATAGGATCGTTAGAATTCTGATTAGAGCGCGGATGTTTTGCTTTTTGCTTGGTTGACATGATAAATAAAGGTTGAGATATTAAGAGAATATTGTTTATTTAAGAATAATATTTGGCTGAAAGCTTTTTCTCTCAATTTACAGTCACGAAAAAAAAAAAATTCAGCGGATACGGTCGGCATACACAATTAAGAAGCCAACTTGAAAGATGCTAGGTTTGTTTCTCAAATGCCAATTATTTCAGATCAACTTTTAAAGGGCTGTCTCATCTAATTATCTTTCGGTCACATACAAACAGAAGATGCTGTTGGATTTATTCTAGGTAAGGCTTTATTAAAAAGTGAGATAATTTCATCTATTCTAATTGTTATTCAAGTTGCGCTCTGTTGGGGATTTACGAATCCTTTTATTAAGCGCGGGAGCGATGGGTTGGAGCGAGTGAGGCAAGAGGGAGGAGGAATTCTAACCGAATGGTCATTTCTATTGCGGCGGTGGCAGGTAGAAAATGTGATACTATGATGGTTCTAGTTCATATCTTAAATGCATCCTGAACATTTTAGTATGTCCTACCGCTGCTTATCAACCTTAGTGGCTCATTCGTCTACTATTACACATTGGGAAAAGCCGGTACGCTGCTTTCATTAAATCCTCGATAATATGATATGCATTGAGATAGCCTATTTGGTTTGAAGATTTATCGCTAGCCGTTCCGATCAGCAACTCTCTCACCTTTATCTTCACTACACTGGGAGGAATACTTCTCGGAGAAAACATCGGAGGAAGAAGTATTTTCATCTAAAACGCTTCGTATTCATAATCCCAACTCAAAAACTCTACTTTTCATAGATACCTGGATAGGTATGTCCCTTGTCGTTGCAGGTGTGGCACTCTGCGTAAACAGTAAAATATAGTACCCAAAATAAAGGCGGATTTTGTCTTGCGATGGAAATGGAATAGGCGTTAAAATAAGGTTTTTAGAGTGAAGATCACAAGAAATAAAATGTGACATCACCGAGATTATGTGCACGAAGAGAGTGGAAAAAAGTCGCACCTTTCTTTCTACCTCAGAGCACCTACATTTCCATAATATCTGTTTCCCATCCTAATTTTTAAAGGAATGAGCCCCCCTGAAGCTCAGCCGCTGAGCAAATATCAGCGTCCCTCTAAATTACCTTCCGGTAAATCAGTCTCATTTTCGGTGATGATTATTCCATCTTGAAATTTTCTCTATTGCTCTTGCACGCTAGTTCCTGAAAACACGACTATTAGTAATCCTGCATCCTCCAAGGTATCCTAAATTTGCCCATTGGTCGAACCCTCATCGAAACAAAATGCGGCTTATCTACCATTTTTTACGCTCCAATTCCATCATTCTAACATTATTTTGCACAATAGGCTGAGACATCCCTCCCTTCACCCGGCCTATTTTCTGACACTGAGGACGAATACGAGCATACTACAAATCGGAGGAAGAAACAATCAACTGAGAAGGATTTCTCCGAGCAGCCGCAACATGCTAAGGAAATTCTGCAAAACGAGAAGGTGCTGAAGAGCGGCTATTTATTGAAGAAGGGGGAAAAGCGCAAGGTAAATAGGAATCCTCCCTACTCTTGTTCCTATAGACATGCACAGTGGTTGACTTAATGCTCTGTTGCTTGGATATTTCTAGACTTGGAAGAAGCGCTGGTTTGTTCTCCGGAGCACTCAATTGGCATATTACAAGGATGAAAGAGTAAACAAAATTCTTATCAAAAACGATTTCTTTCTCGACTGCTCACCCATTTCTTCCTTTTAACAGGAATATAAACTTCTCCGCCTCTTGGAGCTCGACGACATACACAATGTGGAAGAAGTTAAACTAAAGCATCATGAAAACGTGTTCGCCATCGTCACTCCTTCCCGTACCTATTATGTTCGCACCGATAATAAGCAGGACAAGGAGCTATGGATACGGGAAATCAATCAAGCAATCAATGAATTAAAGGATGAAGAAGATCCAATTGATGATGAACAGCCCTTGACGGTATCCAATGCCGGTGTGGTGCCTATCGACATTCCGCAACAGCGAAGGCCTTCGATAGGGCTGTCTTCATTGAGCTCCACTTTTGCCCCTGTCCTTTCATCAAGTCCCACTCAACAACAACAAGGGGTGGATGCTTCTCACAATGGCAACTTGAAGCTGAATATCCCAAGTGGCCACTCGTATACGTCGAACAAATCCACTCCCATCTCTCCTCTAACCCCAAGCTCACCGTCAGGGGCATCCTATGTCCGCGATATATCGGATGCTTATGCCAGTTCTGAGGAGGAAGATCTCTTTGAGGACACACCACAACAGGCGAAACAGATTCCCGATAATTCAAGCGATGGCAACCAAGTGCTACTGCAAGGCTATCTCTTAAAGCTTGGGAGGAATAAAAGCTGGCGTAAACGTTATTTTGTATTGCGAACAAACCGGCTCTCCTACTATCGACATGAGAAGGTAAGCACCCTTCACAGTCCCCCTTTGTTCTCCAATTTTAATGTTGTTTGTGAAGCAGGATTCGAAGGAGCATCGTGCTTTTTCCTTAACCACGATTCTTGATGCCCTGGAGATTGACCCCATTTCAAACTCCAAACCGTACTGCCTAAAGATCGTGATGCCCAAACGCAACCTTATCTTATGTGCGCCCACTGAGAATGATCTGCAGGTGTGGCTAGAAGCCCTTAATTTAACGGCAAGAAGGGCCAAGCGGCAATCGCTGGTCCTTTCCTCGGCTGCAGGAGCAATGCCCTTCAGTCAGGGCCACGGTGACCTCAAGACAAGCCCAGGCATTGCTGACAATGCTCTTTTGCCCACGAGACCTGAAGGGGGCGCAGCAACCGTGCATGGCTGATGCGTTGTATCAAAAATCCATTCTTTCGTCATTTACCTAATACCATGAGATAAACAGCGGCACACCAAGATCAACATCTTTAGTTCATTCCTCTCATTAAGGATAATTAACTCATCCACTCTCCACCATTGATCTTATCTTTTATACGCCTTTTTATTCCTGCTCTATACCGAGCCTTGTTACCCCTTTCTTATTTATTTATTTTTGCTAAGTGTATGTGAATTTATTCGCTAAAATAACCATTTATTTTACACTTTAAACAGTGCATGGATGGCCATTTATTGAATCAGTATTGAAACATTCCCATTGTTTCATTTTAAGGATACCTAGGGGATAGAGGCATGGGTGACCTTGGTTAGTTCACAGCATTGTAGGGCGGTGCGCGTAAACGGAGAGTTATATCCGTATATAGGATGGCAGCGCTCTGTCCAACAAAAGAGTTTGACTGGAGTGCCGAATGGATCGAGGAATATTTTTCGATCCATCTGAAGGCGCAGCCCTCGTGGTTAGAAATTGGAAAATTTGATGCAAATAACCGAGCTTTGCTTGACATAGAATTTTTTCTCACGATCGACCACCATGTTAAGGAAGAGCGTGATAGCCATTGGCAGATTACGTGCTCATCCCACCTTATGTGGTGCCGTGTCTACAGGTTGGGGCGGAAGCCGATTTCTTTGTGGATGAACGGTTCTTAACTTGTGATTTTGACATTGTAGGAATGCACGAGTTCGCTACCACCGTGTTGCCTAATACACCCAAAGCTACAAAGAAGTCCGAGTTCTCGAAAAAACTCGCCGATGGACCAAGTTTTGCGGATTTTGTGAGTGGTGGAGCCGATGCGTCTTTGAGCATGGAGGAGGCTTTAGAAATCGACCCAAAACAGGACAATTCCAAGGACGGGAAGAAGAAAAAACCGTAAGCATATCCTCAGTGTTTGACAAGATGTTTGAACATGCTAATGGTGATTGACCCCAACTAACTAGAGCTCAGCGCCTTCCCTCATGGCTTAAAACCGAGATTCCCGTTGGCACGAACTACAATCGAATTAAGCGCAATCTTCGAGAGCTGAAGTTGCACACTGTGTGTGAAGAAGCACGATGCCCCAACATCGGAGAATGCTGGGGTGGTGGTGAACATCAGACTGCAACCGCAACCATCATGCTCATGGGTGACACATGTACACGAGGTTGTCGATTCTGCTCCGTGAAGACTTCGCGCAATCCTGGCCCCCTTGATCCGAATGAACCAGAAAACACGGCTGAGGCCATTTCGCGATGGGGACTTGACTATGTCGTTTTGACGAGCGTGGATCGAGATGACTTAGAAGACAGCGGGGCCGAGCACTTTGCCAAGACGGTCCGCCTGCTCAAACAAAAGTAAGCCAAACTCATCTACCCCGTTTTTATCCTTGGGACTCTAATAAAATGCGTTTTTCTTTTCATCTTGCAAAGGGCACCCCATATTCTTATTGAGTGTCTCACGGGAGATTTCAAGGGCAACCTCGAGCACGTCGAAATCGTCGCCCGCTCGGGTTTGGATGTTTACGCCCATAACGTGGAGACGGTGGAGGCCTTAACGCCCTACGTACGCGATCGACGTGCAGGTTTCCGTCAGTCACTCTCGGTCCTCGAACATGCCAAAAAAACAAACCCATCACTGCTCACTAAATCGTCGATGATGCTCGGGGTGGGTGAGCAGGATGACGAGGTGCTGGCCGCCATGAAGGATCTTCGTGCGGCGGGGGTCGATTGTCTGACTTTTGGACAATACATGCGCCCCACGAAGCGACACATGAAGGTGTCTGAATACGTGCATCCTGACAAATTTGACTACTGGCGTCAGGTCGGGGAGGACATGGGCTTTGCCTACGTGGCAAGTGGACCGCTAGTGAGGAGCTCATACAAGGCTGCTGAGTTTTATATTTCCAACGTTTTGAAGACGAGGCGAGAGCAGGGACAGCTAGTCAACGCTGCATGATGGAGTAGAAGACCCGAAAGTATCCATATCCACCCTGTTTCCCTCTCTCACTTATAAACAATCCACCTCTAAACCATCTAAATTAACTATGGGCTTATTTTTTTCCTCGCCTGATTCCGCTTCTCACCCTCCTCCTGTTGCTTTGATTTATATATTTGTATGTTTTATATAATAGAAGATTACATTTCACTTTTTTCGCTCCATATCTTCCCCCATGAACCGAGAAAAAAAGATATTGAATTCTAACAAATAAGCCAATAAATAACAATAGAATATTCGATAAAAGCAAAGGGAGGGTGGAGAAGCAAAAAGGAACTATTCACAAAGATAAGAAAAATGGAGAAGAAAAGAAAGAGAGGAGGCAAGAGAAATTTTTTTTCTTTTGTAGGTTTAAGGAGGAAAGAGGCATAGAAAATAAAACGAAAAAAATAAAATAGGATTATCACGGTAATATAATATAAAAAACATAAGAATACAGGAGAGAGCATAGAAAATATCGCAAACAACAGGAACAAACAGATATTTCTATATAGTATTTATATATAGAGTGGACAACAGCAAATAGGAATCACAATAGGCCGGAGGAAAGAGTATGCGTAAGCCGAGGAAAGGATACTCACTGGAGGCCCCCCAAGGAATTGAAATGAGTGCTCAGTATCCGCGGTGAAGACGTCTCGGAAACATCCGTCACGCCCTCTTCGCTCATGCTTGCTTCCTCAAAGAGATCCTCGTCCTCGTCGTCTCCCATTACGGAGTCTTTCCTATGCTGCTGCGGGTCCAAGGCCACCTCACGGTACGCGCGCACCATGGTCTCCATTGCTTCGTGCCAGGTACGCTTTTGTGCTTGCGCCACGGCGAGCTGGGACATCGCCCTGCGTTTCTCGCCCAAATTGACCATCTGGACAAGCAGATCTCTATACTGGGCCGTTTGCTCCTCGCGGGTGAGCCCTTCCACATCGAGAAGCAGTCCAGTCTTGGTGTGGGTCACGAGATCGCACACGCCTTCTGCATAGAGCCCCACGACGGGCAGCCCGCTTGCCATGGCCTCCAACACGACCTGTCCGAAGGTTTCGGTAAAGGAGGGGAAGGCGAATAGGTCGGCGGAGGCAAATGACTCGGCGAGCTGTGTACCACGCAGGTATCCGGTGAAGGTGACGGGATACTCCGATAGATCCCGCTTCACATCCTCGAAGGCGGGCCCATGGCCAACAATCACCAGGTGGCAGCGTGTGTGGTCCATTTGCTTGTACGCATTAATCACAAGGGCGAGATTCTTTTCGTAAGACACCCGGCCAACATACAGCAGCACGGCCTTGTGGCTTGCACCCTCTCCCATCCACTCTCGTCGCAGCGTCTCGCTGCGCCGTTCAGGATTAAAGAGGCCGACGTCTACTCCACGGGACCAGATCCGCACGGTGTTGAATCCGCGCTTGCGGAGCATGGTTGCAGTGGATTCTGAGGGACAGTAGGTAAGAGCACACATGTTGTGGACATGCCGATTCCATCTCCACATGGCTGTGGTCAGAAAATCAAAGCCGAAATGCTCGCAATAGAGCCCAAGGTTTGTGTGGTAGGAGGAGACGCGGGGAACCTCTGGAAGCAGCCACTCAAGCATGTAGGCTGCTTGTGCTCCGAGCCACACCGGATCAACGAGATGAACCACATCTGGCTGAAATGAGCGCAGTTTCTGGAGGAATAGCGGTCGGAAGAAGTTGAGTTTCAGCTCGGGGTAGATGCCGATGAGCGGGATGCCCCATGTCCCGACGATATCGGCCCCGGCATAGGTGGTCATGCCGCTTTCTGGGCCCAGCAGTAATACTTGATGACCTTCCGACTGTAAATGCTCAATAAGGAGTGCGATTGTGCGTGTGACCCCATCTACTTTCGGCAGGAAATTCTCAGTGATAATTGCTATACGCATCGTCGGATGATAAGTACTAAGAGGCGCAGGCGGGGAGGGGGGGGGGGGGAGGGAGGGGGAGAGAATCAGCGATGGGGACCAAGGGCAATGGAGCGGTCGAGTGGAATAGGAGAAAGAAGACCAAAGAAAAGATTAGGGCTGCCTCTACTAGCCGTCCTTTTTTACAGTCCGGTGTGTATTTTTAAACTTTGCTTGGCCTCTTTCCAGCACAAAATAAACAAAGTTGAGAAACCAAGAGCAGCAGCTAGGCGGGGGGAGAGCTGCGGCGGCGGTGATGGCAATGCGATAGATGGCGGCTCCCGGCAATCACGGATTCAGATCCAAATGCAAAGTGCGCATTCGCCCGGGCATAAAGAGAGTCTGGAAATATAAATAAGGACTGCCGTTGAAATTAAGTTTGCCTTGATGTCCCCAACATGCTTGGCCCAATCGTGGTTGATTTTTGCCGCACACATCTGAGGACTAGCCATCGCTTCGTTCGCTGCTAAAACACTGCGAGACATCAATAGGAAATCGGCATTCCACACGTGCGAGGGCCGCCCTCACCCCTGCTGTCGGCGCATTTCTTCCGCAAAAAGCACCCGCCAGCCCATCGGCCCTGGCCCCAGCGCGACGCTGAGTTCCCTCAGGAGATCGCCACAGGTCATCAACGCTCCCCCACGTGATGTGGCCATCCTAAAATAAGTTCTCCCTCACCGGAGCATCTGAGCACTTGGGCCATGTGCGCCCGCCTATCACCAAGAATTAATTTATTCGTCATAAAGTAACAGTACAGTAATGAAACATAAGGCCCTGAAATAACTAAAGCATGGCCATCAGCGTGCTTAAGATAAGTTAGAGAGTCATTTGAGGGAGATGCATCACAGCCGGGATCGATTGGTGTTCAACACATCGCCCAGCTTAGTTGCCAACATGATCTGCCCTTTGATCTTGAGCTTCCCCTGCATGAACGCCTTCTGGCCGTTTAATTTACCGGTTGCGATTTGAACCAAGTCGGCGTCTTTGAGTTGCAGAATCACATCGGGCTTCTTCTCTGAAGGGCCGAGGCCAAGTTGCCCATCTCCACTCTTCAGGTCAATGTGCCAGCTCTGCGTTTTGCCAGCTGCATTGGTGACATCGAACTGGAAGATGGCCTTGACCTTCTTCGCCTGCGCCTGTCTCTCCTCGGGAGACGCCGCCGCAATGGCCTTCGCAATCTGCTCAAACAGCGCCGAGGACTCGAAGCCCTCTACCGAAAGCCCTGCGGACTCCGTCTTCGCGTCGGCACCGGCAGACGGGGCGGGTGCGCCCTTGAGCTCCACCGCACCGTTCGTTATTACGATAACGCCACGCTCCACCACCTTGGTCTGGAAAATGACCTTATTCCCCTCGAGCCACATCTGCGTCTCGAGCGTCTCGCCTGGAAACACGTGGGACGAAAAGCGGCCCTTGATGCTCTTGATATTGTTGATGTCGCTGTTCGCGTACTGGCGGAACACATGGCGGGAGGTGTAGCCGAAAGTGCACAGTCCGTGCAGAATGGGCACCTCAAATCCTCCTATCGCCGACATGCTCGGGTCGATATGCAGCGGATTATAATCGCCAGAGAGACGATAGATGGCAGCCTGCTCCTCGGTCGTTTTCTCGCGCACCACCGCATCGGGAGCGCGTTTCGGAGGCTCATTGGCCGCAGTGGCCGCACCACGATCGGCGCCCTCCTTTCTCCCGCCGAAACCACCGCTACCACGCACAAAAATGGTCACCTCATTATAACACACGACATCGCCACTCTCATCCTTCGAGGTGGTACCGACAATGACAACAGCCCCCTTGCCTTTGTCCAATATATCAATGATTTTTGAGCTAGTGGTGAGCTTGCCGCCGGTGCCGTAGGATTTATGCAGTTCAATATACTGTTCACCATGGAGGAACATCATCTATTGCGAAAGACAATTAGCTTATATGTTCGACCGAAACTACAGGAGCCCATTTACCGGGTTGAAGTTGGGAAGGATATCTCCAAGCGGCAACGACGACAGCGCATTGATGGAAGGAATCACTCCAAAGGTGGGAAGCACTTGGAAATTTTCATCATTTTCGTAGACAAGGTCGAGTTCATTTCGTTTTGCCCCGAGTCCGAGATTGTACAGGATAATGTCCTTATGATTATACGGGAATTCATCTTGGCCTAAATCTAGCTGCTTGGCCTTCTCCACATCGATACCTGCTTGTGCCATTGTCAAAGAAAAGGACACCGATATGAAAAACTTGCGATGTTGTTAAAGAAAATTCTGCCAAAATATACGAAAAAAACGGCTCCATTTTCTATGTGAACCTGGGGAAAGTATATATAGCGTGTTAACCAATTATCACATGTCCGCGGAGCAAATTACTCCTTAGCCAGTTTGGTATATTTTCTGGACTGTCATATTGCCGACGTGTGGCGTAGTCTAAATTTTGTTTACTTCTCTTCGGCAAGAGGGGGGAGCCTCTATTCGAGCTTTACCGCTGACAGATGAATACACTAGGGCGATCGTTAAAATTCATCCTTCGCTCAACGCCCTCCGTCACTCCTTTGGTGCGATTGGGACCCATTGGTAAGATTCTTTTTCACCCCTCTTGCGATCCTTTCGAGAAACTATATGTTCACAATATTAATTCGCGTGTTTTATTTTCGAATGTGAACCGCATCCCGCCATTTTCTAGGCTTTTTAGCATCCACTGAGCGTGGCAATTCTTCCTCCTTTACCACATATACTCCCCAACATGCAAGGCGCCGGGTCGTTCACCCGCTAGTGCCCACTAGCAATCTTTCCCACATTGATCCCATACTCGACTTTCCCACTGAAATGCCTGCGCTAGACGCCCCATCGCTTTATACTCGGCAACCACCACCAGCGCTTCTAGACACAGACACCGACGAAATTGATCCCTCGAGTACCCCCTTGACCCGTGATGAGATTCGCCGTCTTCAAAAGAAGGTGCTTATTGTCAAAAGAGTGGTTAACCAGACTCGAAAAGGCAAGATCCCGAGCATGTATGCCCTTGTGGTGGTCGGAAATGGGCAAGGACTTGCGGGCTACGGCGAAGGGAAGCACGAGGAGGCGGCGAGAGCAGTGCGAAAGGCAACCCACAGAGCTATTAAGAGTGTGCGATATTTTGATCGATACGATAATCGGACCATCTACCATGATATCCAGCACAAATTTGGAGCAACAGAGCTTAATCTTCGAGCACGTCCACCTGGTAAGCTTGATGATGACAATGACTAGGCTGAGAGACGCGCCCCTTCTCTGACCACCTTGACTTATTGTTAGGTTTTGGCAACCGCGCCAACCATTATGTGCACGAAATCTGTCGCTGCATTGGTATTCAGGATATCAGCGGCAAAGTGTGGGGATCACGCAATCCCATGAACGTGATCAAGGCAACATTTGAAGCATTACAACAGCAGAAACTCCCTGAGGATATTGCAAAAGGACGAGGAAAACGACTGGTAGACGTGCAGCATGTCTATTATGGCTCGTCCCAGTGAAAAAAATCAGAGGGGGTTTTAGAAAACATTGTATTATCACGACTTTTTTAATATCATCTCTTTTAGAGTTATTTTTATTAAATGCCATTGTCTCAAAAACATAATGGAGCAAGAGGTACTGTACAATAAGCATATTATTAAATAGCGAAATCCCCAGTTGGAAAGTATACGCTTATACAGCAAGCGCATGCGGAAGCCGTTACGAATAATAGAGTTCCAAATTCATTCCATCATGAAGTTCATCTAGATCAATAATTCAAACAAATCGAGGCATTAATCTCAGGAAAATTGACCCATAGCGACTCCTAAAACAAATATACATACAGTCATCAAGGGTAATGTGATCTTTGTAGATCGTATACCACTTCTTCAGCACGATTTTCTTGGGATCTGTGCCTGTTTGAGCTGCGATCAGCTTCTTCAAATCACCCACAGTGTCGCTTGATTCACACTTGACGCGCACTTTTTTGCCAAGGCGGTCATTGCAAACGATCTCGATCAAACCCATTTTTCCCCAATTTTTCTTTTGCTATTTGCTTAAACAAAGATCGTAGAATTCTTTGGCCTTCTTTATATATTGGTGGCTTGGGTGCAGTGTGGCGAACGTCCAGTCCGAAAAACACGTAGCTCAAAGAAACTGCCATAGACAAAGTTGGATCTCAATATCACTCCTTAACATAGATTCTGCCATTGTTTAATTGAAGTGTCATTGGAGAATCTCCTTGTATTCTATACCACTCTCCTTTAATCCCCCCTCCCCCCCGCCACTCCTTTCTTCCCCATATCCCCCTTGCCCCTCCCCTGGTCTCCTCGCGTTCACCGTCGTCTTTCTCTTATGGAAGATTACACCATTTATTCTAATACAAAGTTCCAAGCTGCAGATGGAACGTCATTTTATCCAGGCAAGTTTTCAAACCTTTGTATCCGCCCATGGCCTTCTAATAATAACTATTTTCACCTGATTACTACGGATAGTCCCTTCTTCTTCTATCGCCTTCACGCCTCCTGTCCCTTTTCCAATGAATAGATTTGTCTCTAGCCCAACGCCTGAGCTCAACCACCACAGCCACCTATATCAACAGCAACTTGCCCCATCAGTCGAAGCCATTCGTGCATCTCTAGCGACAGTCCCGGAAGGCTACTATCCAGAGTTTCACCAGTATAACCATGAACAATCCATGGCAGGCGGACGAAAGAGATCGCGAGCAGCAGGGAAGGTGAAAACAGAAAGCCAAACAACGAGTGTTGACGAAATGAATGCAAATAATGAGTATGATAATTTTTCAACCTTCATGTTTATTTTCGCGCGACTGCTTATACTCTACTTTAGTCATCCATCTCTTTCCAGTGCTGAGCTGCGGCGGCAGACTCATATCCAGTCGGAGCAGAAGCGTCGAGCCGAAATCAAAGACGGGTTTGAGATTTTACGAAAACAGCTTCCTGGCTGTATCAATAAGAAATTAAGCAAGGCTGCTCTATTACAAAAGAGTAGGTGGCGCTGACCATTGGTATGACTATGTATGTCCGCTAAATCCTCCCCCTGTCTTTTAATACAGCCATACAGCATCTACAGCATTTGCAACGGATTCAGCGTGATCTGCTTGTCACCGCGGATCGGATGGCGCGTGAAAACCAAGAATTGCGCAGGTAAAAGATGATTTGATTTGATTAATAGTCTTCAAGTTCGGTTCCAATTCTTATGAAACATTATTTCTTTGACCCACAGCCGCCTCCAAGAAGCACTGCTTTACACGAATACTACTGTTTAATATATTTTTCTGACACTATAACCATACTCTTATCTATATACCCCCTACCTCCTAATCATTTCTATACATATATACTCTTCCTCTTTACTTCAATGAATAGAACGCTTCCCCCTTCCCCCTTTTTTCCAAGCTATATCTAATGGCGATGATGAGGTGCGAGATAAAGAAACTTGCGTGCTGCCAAATTAGTATCATCAAGGGAAAATTTTTTTCATATCAATGTGGCTATTAACGTTGAAGGCCATATTAGGTTTATCCTGCTGGGCCTTTGAATTGCCAAACTAATCAGTATAGACAATCGAGTAGAATCGCGAATCATCTGTTCCCGGGCAGCCAATGGCTGAGCGCAGAAAAGATAGGGGGGATAAGGAAACCAATAAAGAATGCGAATAGGAATGCTCTGCTCGCCCTGTTTTTCCTCGCTGTTTTCGCTTCTCAGAAAACTTGTCCAAGACCCAAGGAAAACTCTCAAAGAGTCGGTTCAACCCGGCCGCCATCTCTCCCTTTCGCCGTTATTTTTTCCCTCCAATTCCATTCTCCTAGTCTCTTAACACACTAGGCAACGCTGCACATAATTAGTTTATTTTGCCATTTTCCTCTCTTCTATATGCGTAATTCCAGTTTATCATCCTTAGTTTTTATTATTCTTTGAGCTCGCCATCTTTATTTAATTTATAATTTTTGACTCCTCCTTTTTATTGAAGAAGATGCTGGTGAAAAATTGGGTTCGGAGTTCACTACGTTCAGTCTCGCATCAGGCTGCAAAAGGCCCCATCGAGATGATTGTAATCTGCCTTTTCATTGCGGCCTTCACCTATTTCAATCTGCTGCACTCTGCGAAGAATTCGGAACTCTTCGCTGATCCTAGTACATCTCGGGAAGAGGTGCTTGATAGCGCAACAATCATGGTTAGTCCAGGAAGCTCAGACTTTGTCTCAATCGCCCCCGAACTATCTGCTAACTCGACCGCTGCCCGGGTCCTTTTACAACAAGTACGCGTGAGCTTTCAACAGGAAGCTGTTGTTTCAAACCGCATGAAGGAAAGCTTTTCTCGAATTCGAGAAAATGCGATCCAGCACTCTTGGTATCCTGTTGCACTGAGCATGTTGGAGAATAATAACGAAGCAACACTCGTGGATGAAGGCTTCAGCTCTATTCTTGCTTCTTCTTTGGGTGCCAATGAGTATAAGGTTGATGGAACAAACACCACGAAGGATATGGTCAATAAGGGATGGGCAACCCTAGTGATGTCATTCGCAAGCAACGTGACTGAAGGAAATCATAACATATTAGCCCATGAGTGGATACAACATATCTTTAACATGAACGATGGCTTCTTGGTGCCATTGCACACCGCAAAAGCCAAAACAAATAGGAATACGCTCTCATGGGGTTTGATGGTGGCGAAAAATATTGTAGTCAAGGTCTCCGAGCTCATTAGGGTACGTATTTGCAATGGCCCTCTACTTTCCTCTAGCTTTCGGTTGAAGATTAACGATACGGTTGTTTCTAGCGTGCCGGCACCACCGACATTGTGATTTTTGCCATTGGCTATGTGATGACTTTGGCTACCTTCGTCTCTCTCTTTGTGAACATGCGTGCCCTTGGGTCCCGCTGGTCGCTTGCCATCGCAGTGCTCTGCTCAGGCTTCTGTGCGTTTTTGACCGCCTTGTTTACTGTACAGAGCTTCGGCGTGGTGATCGATCCAAAGCTTCTTAGCGAAGCTATCCCTTTTCTCATCATCACCATTGGCTTTGAACGACCGTTCACGCTCACTCGCGCGGTCATGATGGCCCCGTGCACGACTTCTTCTCTGAGGCGGGATGTGCAGGAGAACGTGGTTTCGGCTGTGGAGGCCGTGGGCCTGACGATTCTCCGGGACTGTGCCATCGAGATTATGGTATTGACAATCGGCGCGCTCTCGCATATCAAGGGTCTCCGGGAGTTTTGCTTCTTGGCTGCGTTTATTCTCTTCTATGATTGCCTGTATATGTTCACGTTGTACACGGCGGTTCTCACGCTCAAACTCGAGCTGAAACACCTCCGCATGCTCAACAGCGCTAAAAGAACAGGCGCTCCGACCAGTGGCACCGCCTATATCCGCCAGATCACCATGAATGCATTCAGTGATCCGAGCAGCGACTCGTTAATGGAGGCCAATCAGAAAATGGATAAGCGTGGAATGACTCGCGTGAAGCTGCTCATGATCATTGGCTTTGTGGTCATGCATATCCTCAATATTTGCACCACCCTGACCAACAAGCAGGACGAGCCCACCTCGGCCTCCTCCAACCCTCCTCGGGCCCAAGTCGACGTCACGGATGGCATTATTGCGCCTGTAGTTAGTATGCTCATTCAAAATCACCAGCAGAGCGATTTGGCAAATCTACCCTTGGTGGTTGAGGTCGCTTCTCCTTTCTTGCTCCACACAACAGCCTCCACCCTTGCGGTTGGCAAGCTGGTGGAGCTTGTCTCGTACTACTTGCAGGACCCCCTGATCAGCAAATGGATCAGCATTGCCCTTTCCGCCTCATTGTTCCTGAACTGCTACCTCTTTCACCTAGCTAAGCAACCCAAGCCTGTGGAAGCGGAGAAGCAGCCTGGTGCAACCACGACCAAGTCGACCGTGGCACCCGCAGATAGAAATCCTGCGTCGGCGAGTACGAGAACGGTTGCATCTGTCGTGCCGGAAAAGAAGACACCCGCGCCCTTGACCGTATCGCAGGAAATTGCAACGGTGAAAAAGCTTCAAGCGGCTCCTAAATCCTCCGTTTCCATTGTTCAAGGCGAGGTCCGTGAGGTCGAAGAGTGCGCTGCACTGCTCAAAGAGCAGGGATCCCACCTGCTGAGCGACGAGGAGATCATTTTGCTGGTGCAAAACGGAAAGGTTGCCCCCTATGCCCTAGAGAAAACCCTTGGAGACTTCACACGCGCGGTGCGTGTGCGCCGTATGATCATTTCGCGGCAATCCATCACGGGCACGCTTGAGAAGAGCTTGCTGCCCATGGAGAACTATGACTACACCAAGGTCTTGGGCGCGTGTTGCGAAAACGTTGTCGGATACATGCCTTTGCCTCTGGGGATCGCAGGACCCTTGACCATCGACGGCGACACTATCCATATTCCAATGGCGACCACAGAAGGCACTCTGGTGGCGTCGACTTCGCGTGGATGCAAGGCAATCAATATGGGAGGGGGCGCGACCACCGTATTGACTCGGGACGGAATGGCACGTGGGCCCGTCATGGAATTCCCCAACATCACTCGTGCAGCAGAGGCGAAGCGGTGGCTGGAGGAGGAAGGCCGCGCGGAAATTACCGAGGCCTTCAACTCGACGAGCCGATTTGCTCGGCTGCAAAATACAAAGGTTGCCCTTGCGGGCAAGCTGGTGTTCATCCGCTTCGTCACCACCACCGGAGATGCGATGGGAATGAACATGATCTCTAAGGGATGCGAGAAGGCCCTTGCCCATTTGCAGGAGCGCTTCCCCGACATGAAAATCATCTCCCTCTCCGGCAACTACTGCACGGACAAGAAGCCCGCTGCAATCAACTGGATCGAGGGCCGCGGCAAATCGGTCGTGGCAGAGGCGATCATTCCCGGTGACATCGTGCGCTCGGTCCTGAAGACGACGGTGGAGGCGCTTGTGGAGCTGAACATCAGCAAAAACCTGATTGGCTCCGCGATGGCGGGGTCCGTGGGCGGGTTCAATGCCCACACGGCCAACATTTTGACGGCCATCTTCATTGCGACCGGCCAAGACCCGGCCCAAAACGTGGAGAGCTCCAACTGCATCACACTGATGAAGGCCATCAACGACGGCAAGGACCTGCATCTCTCGTGCACCATGCCCTCCATCGAGGTCGGCACGGTTGGCGGGGGAACCGGATTGCCCGCCCAAGCTGCCATGCTCGACATGCTTGGGGTTCGCGGTCCCCACCCGGAGACGCCCGGCGCGAATGCGCAACGCTTGGCCAGAATCATCTGTGCCGCGTGTATGGCCGGGGAGCTGAGCTTGTGCTCGGCGCTTGCCGCGGGCCATTTGGTCAAGAGCCATATGCAACACAATCGGGCCGGGGCGTCCGCAGTACCCACACCCGTTGCGTCAGCGCCGCTTCCCAAGTTGAGCGAGGAGGAAAAAAAGACTATCTCTGAAGGTGGCAATAGATAAAACTCTCCCTCCCTCCCCCCTCTCCCCCCCCCTCTCCCCTCTCTCTTTCTCTTTCACTTTCTCCCTCTCTATCTAAAAAATTTTGAACGATGATCAATTCGTCTTGTTATCTACATGTACCTCCTTTCTCTCGACTTCCTTTTCATTATTACCCTTTTTATCTATTATCATAATTGTCTATTTTCAGCCAAAATAGAATAAAAAACATTGATATGACCTAGTGTAGTTCGGAGCAAAAGATTGGACGGTCCGTGCGCCAAAGAGACGCTTGTTTACCTTTCTTCCTCGTTGGAGGTATGTGAGAGGGGCCACTCGATAAAGGCCTGCTGCAACCAATGCTGTTTTTGGCCGCAGAGTGGAGTGGTTAGTTATTTCGAGCTCTCCTCCCCACGATTCCACTCCGGCTTGATTTCCTTACCATATTCCGTCCTGTTGTCGACGTCATCCAATTCCGTCACGGAAAATTTTTGTTGATGGTTTGTTTATAGTTGATTGAGCCTCTATTGTTCCTTCTCTTCTTCCCTTCTCACTTTTGTCATTACCGGAAGCACCTCGCAGAGAACATAAAAAGTAAGAGTCACACGCACTGCTTCTGCCCCCTATTGCGAAGTCATGATGGATCTTGTTAAGATGGGCATCCATTTCCATGATGAGCAATGGGCGGATGGTTTTATTTGTGTTTTTGTTTTCGAAATTCACAAGATCCATGAGTGCATTTAGTTTCTCACTTCATCTTTATTAACTCTTTTTCTTTTTGCAGGAAAATGGCTGGTGGAGTTACCGTTAAAGACGTGAACGCACACGATTTCGTAAAGGCCTATGCCGCACACCTTAAGCGTGCCGGCAAGCTTGAGGTGCCCAAGTGGGTGGACATGGTCAAGACTGGCGCGTACAAGGAGCTTGCCCCCTACGATCCCGACTGGTTCTACGTCCGTGCTGGTAATTATTCCCTTTTTCCCCTCGTCTATGCAGCATGAATTCTTAGATGATTCTTGCTCTTCATAGCTGCCGTCGCTCGTCACATCTACCTCCGCAATGGCGTTGGAGTTGGTGCCCTCAAGCGGTTGCACGGTGGTCGTAAGCGCCGTGGAACACGGCCCTCGCACCACGCTGAGTCCTCTGGCTCCGTGGCCCGCAAGGTCCTCCAGTCCCTCGAGAAGGTGGGTGTTTTGGAAAAGGATAGCAATGGGTGAGTATCATGTCCAATCTTTTCCCGAGCTTGCTGCGCAAACGATTGACCATTCTTCACTTTTGGTAGCGGCCGCAAGATTACTCAGGATGGCCAGCGCGACTTGGACCGTATCGCGTCCTCGCTCATCAACAAAGCTGATGCTTAAATTCTTTTTGTTTTCCTCCCCTAATAAACATTTCCCATTTGCTTGTTTTAGACTTGATAACCGTTACTCTATATCTGTTCTAAAGAGGGTGTAGTAACCTTTAAATGGCCGCTGCAAATTCAGCTATAGCCCACTAAGAGGCCAAAAAATTTTCTCGTGTAAACCTCTCTGCTCTGAAAATTTCAGAGGTGACAAACACCCTACAAAAAATTAGGATAATTGAATAAATCTATTTGGGGAGAGTTTCGAAAGATTCCAACATTATAATATAATTTATTAATGCGATTTTTCATCGATATTGCTTTCTCGATTTTCCTTCCGGCGCGTTTTCTGACGATCTTTCCCACTCTTCCTTTTATCCACTTGTCTGGTACTAGTATCTGCTCTGCTATTTATATTCTACTGCAGTTTCCTGTTCACAAAAATAGGGTTACTTAGTCGGAATGTATTTTCATAATCGATCTTCTTCTCTTACCTTTTCATCATTGTTCTTAACCTATTGTGTTATTCACCTGGGATATGCCGGATCAAGTTTACATTACATCTAACTGATTTTCTAGCTAAAGCATAAAAAATAAAAATTAAGGGTGAGTTCCTCTTAATTATCCTCATAGATATTCGATTGTACTACGGTAAATACGATTTTTTATATCCTTATTCGGGCTGCAAGATTGTATGCGCACTTATATCTTCATCGCTCTCTTCATTGCAAGTTTCAAAAAAGTTTCAAATGCACTACTTGAAATGGAATCCTCGGAGTCATCGTCTAATTCTGCAATAAAAATTCTCCTGGATGGATGGAATATTATACAAGCGCCTTTATTATTAAACACTGGAGGTTCTACACTATATGCTGTTCCACCCGCCACCCCAGTTATATATGCTTTTTCTAGAAAACCACGGGTATTATATTGATGCTCGGGAAAAATGGCCTTCATGATAAAATTGAAGACATATTTATTATCGTTATTTCACAAAACTATTTCAATACTTCGTGTATCCTCCTCTAGCTTTATAAACAGCTCGGAATCTCCTCAACATACTCTCGTATAAGTTATCAATATAAGCCTAAGCTATACTCTCCCACGTACATTTGATTCGTTCCCAGAGCTCTTCCCTATCCTTTGGCCGAGTAGAATAATCTTGAAGCCTCCTCTTCAAGAGGCTCCACGCGTTCTCTATGGGATTTAAATCTGTTGACTGAGCAGGCCATTCTGATACTCTTATGTTGCGATCTTGCAGCCATGCTTGAGTTGACTTGGCGATATGAGGGGGGGCATTGTCATGTTGGAAAATGATCTTATCTTTGTCTATCCCGTACCGTTCGAATGTTCCAAGAAAACCTTCATCTAAAATGTTCTGATATGTCCTGGCATTTATTCCACCTTCTACACGAAGTAGAAGCCCCACTCCTTGCGAGGTGATGCAGCCCCATATCATGATTGACTCTTTTCCCTGGTTCGTGGTTGGAATAATATTGCACTCTCGCAGAGGTTGCCCCTTCTTTACGTATGTGTATTCCTTTCCAGTGGTCTGTAAAAAGGACACTATGGCTTCATCCGAGATTATTATGGTTTGTATGGTCTGAAAATCCCACCTAACAAGTTGAGCTGCGAATTTGAATCGAGCTTTAAAATGGCGCGGGAGCAGCAAAGGCTTCCTAGGCTTTGATCGAGGCTTCACTTCGTGCCTTCTAAGCATCATTTTTACAGTTTTGTTTGTTACGCTTTTCTTCAGCTCTTCTCTGATAACTTTCTGCAAGTCGACAAGCTTAGAACACTCTCCGGTTGACGCCTTCTTAGAAATGTATTTCTCATCTAATTCACTTAGACTACGCGGACGACCATATTTTGGCTTCATAGAAGGATATTTCGGGGTACTCCATTCCTTGATTATTCTTCTAGCAGTTTCACGGCTTATTCCCACTAGTGCTCCAACCTTACGTGTGGACACTCCCTTTCTTGAAAGTTCAAGCACACGTTCTCGAATCTTTTTACGAGTTGGCTTCATAGATGTCAGATATTGTTAAAAAATAAAAGCATCACCGTTGCAAATAAAAAATATTTAAATGGAATGGTGGAGAGGATATAAAAAACATTTGGGTATCTTTGGCACACATCGGCATTTATAAAGATATCAATTTCCCATAAATTCGGGGTGCTATTCAACGATATCCTAGTTTTACAAGAAATGCATATATAACCGGGGTAGCGAGTCGAACAGCCTATAGTGTAGAACCTCCAGTGTTCAATAATAAAAGCGCTTGTATAATATTCCATCCATCCAGGAGAATTTTTATTGCAGAATTAGACGATGACTCCGAGGATTCCATTTCAAGTAGTGCATTTGAAACTTGCAATGAAGAGAGCGACATACTCTGCTTCACGAATTTCCGGTAAAATACAGCAAAGAAGTACAATGGAATTTCTTTGCCGAGTACCATGGAAAGAGGTGGGTAGATTGCCATTTTGGTTTGATTTCTCGCTGATTCTCGGCAGTTGAATCGAAGACGGGAACAAGTAATATCTACAGATCGATTTCGTCATTCGAAGGCCGCTTACAAGCAACCAGCGGCGGCAGGGAACAAGCCAGGGAGGAAAATCATCCATCAAGATTTTCCGCTATGAGCGTCCCAGCAGACCGGAGACACTAAAGGTCCTGTCAATCGAGAAGTTTTCGATCTTCTCATTTTCTGATGAACACAAAGCGATTTATGCGTACAACGGATCAGCGGGAGCCGAAAATGTCGAAGTCAACCAGAAAATCCCTGCAAAGAAAGATAAGCGGTATCCGAAACATATTGAGGAGGTAGAGGAGAAGAAAAAAGGCATATATTAAGGATTAAACCACTTGGGCGGGTCCTATATCGAGAGATTGTGCAAACAGATTATGAGCTTGGCACACTGATTATGGAGTATATTTGGATGCAAATCGGAAGAGGGCGAGGAGGAGGAGGGAATGGTCAAAAAAGGAAATAAAGTCCAGGAATTTATTTTCATTCTTGCATCCAAAAAAGTTCGGTTTAAGCCAGGAATTCCATCCTGCCCTTGGCGATTTCCTGTGAATTGACTACCATTTCTTTGAAACTTTTTGTACATAATTTCATACACAAGAGTCTGTGTTATGGGAGAATTTCCATAGGATAAAGGTCTGGGAGCAACATTTGATAACCTCAGAGAAAATAGGTTCATTATGCTAGCGAGCAAAAACCTTTCTCTCTTTTAGGTTTCCTCCTACCTTCAATACTGTTGCAAACCTCTTTATCCTATTTAACAAAGTATTGTGATAAAATGGCAGAGTTAGTAGCTCTCAAGCTTTTTGCTAATGATTTACAGTATGCTGCACGGGTGTATATGAAATTAAAGTTTCTTATTGCTCTTATTATTCTTTCATCCCATAAAGTATATCAATGATGATTTATATAATAATAATGTAACATAAAGGCAATAACGTTTCATAATTATCATAAAAAGTTTAAACGGAAATTTTCCGAGAGATAGGAGGCTGAGTTTTAATCAAGCGTACCTATGACTTTAACGATTTCGTTGAAAATACATCCGCCATCTGGAAAATTAGGTTATTCAATAACATTATTATCATATATTTGTTTTAATTTTAAACAATACTTGAGATAGACATCCATCAACAGATATAAGCCCATGCTCATAGGGCCTCTGTTCAACAAGATATGAACGCATATTCTTTTACTCTCAATATAAGCTTATTTGTACCAACAAATTGCTACTCTACTTGATCTTCGTTACAATGTTTTCTCAAGATGCGTCAGTAACTGACGCATCTTGAGAAAACATTGTATCTGATTGAAAACATTATACCTGATTGATAGTTAAGTAAACAGTTTACTTGACTATCAATCAGAGAAAACTCGTTCAGACCGACCACTCATATCGAGTAAGGAGAACGAGCGCGAAAACACCCCACTTGTTTTCTAAAGATAGTGTTTTAGAGAAATTAAGGCAAAAAATAACCCTCAAACACGTGTAAGATATCAAAACATAGCAGCAGCAGAGGACTACGGTGTGGTCAAATATCTGTAAATACTGTATCTTTAGGAACACAATGATGAAATATTACTATAAAATGTGGAAGATGAACAGCTCTGGAATAATCAAACACAGTCCCTGGTGAGTAACCGTGGAAAATCAATGGTGTGGTGTACTGTCGTTCCTTTTTATGCCAAGCAAGCTTTCCTTGCTTATATCAGCCCCTACTGGGGGACAAATCCTCTTTTTATTTGCTATTTCCCGATTCGATATAGCCATTTCCGAATCCACCGCAGTTGTCCAGATGAACGTGGCGCGTATTGAATGGGATTAGGCGTAATCGACAGTAGGAATTTGCCCATAAGCCAAGAGACTCGTGTGAAGATGTCGCCTATGCATGCGTTATTGGCAAGAGGCCTGATGACGCAAAAGGTCTCCCCTCCAAAGGCCAATTTGAGCCGAGATTGTCCGGGCGCTTAAACCATGCAGTAGCGAGATTTGTTTCTAAACGAAACTTGGCTGCCTCGACTCAGTTTATTCTTGCGCGAATTGGGCCGACGCAGAAACCGTGACGAAAGGAGTGGATCCGAAACATCCCCTCTATGGTGATCCCTGAAATGTTTCTGAAACCTTTTGGAACCACGAATTTCCGCCTCAGGCTGCACCGGTCCGAGTAGCGCACCAGCTCGTGGCGAGCGTGTGGGCCAGCACTGCTAGGCGTCCTAGGCGCTGCGCAGCTCGCGGCTGCGGCAGGAAAATAGCTGAGCGCCGAATGATGGGCGCCAAGCAAGAGATTTCGGCGGAGCCCATTTGGAAGCAAGCGTCACGAATTAAAATCTCCGTTGTTTGCAATTTGGGGTTTGTTATCAACGCAATCGAGCCGGCCATTCCGGAGAGTTTTCCGTGGAGCGGGTCACGGCCATTTTCTTTCTGCCGTTGCGCAGCCAGCGAGGGAGCCTGATTCCTCGAGCGTGCAAGTATTTTTAGCTTGGACCCGCTTTTTTCCAATTAATAAACTCTAAATTGTGAACCGAACCAGAGAATTGATCGGAAGGATAAACTTCACCACTGACGGGGACTTTTTATTTATTTATTCCATTTGATCCTCCTCCTGCCATCCTCATCTCGCTTGCTCCTCCCTGCGGCCCGTCGTCACCAGCGCTAGTCAAGGAGCCTCTTTCGCCATCCCGCCTGAACAGCCGCCCTAATCTTGCCGATCAAGGTAACAGGATCCATTTCTGGGTTTCTGTTTCGGCCCGAGTTTAACATTTCTCCTCTCGACCAAACAATCTAACCCCCCGTATTTTGGCACTTTATTTTGCCTTCTCTCTATTTCTATTGCCTACCAGTCCTGAATCCCTAATCCGCTCCACCCCCCTTTCCCCTCGGGTGCCTACACGCCAATTGCATTTCCAAGCACTAGTTTGTCTCCATCCACATCGCCTTGGCTTTTCCCTCCCATGGTGAAGACAGGGCTCGTTTAACCTACTGGCGAAGTGATATCTATCCTCTATTTTGCTCTCTTATCTTGCTCTATATTTTCAAGCCTGAGTATCTCGCTCTCTCCCAATTCCTTCGCCCCTCCCCCCATTCTGTGTCTTTCCCCCCCTTTCATTTATTCATCACCCACCTCTGTAATTTCATCATTTGTACATAATTTATTGTCAGTTTCATTTGTAAGCGATGCTTTACCTCACCAATGATGCCAACCTCCTTCCTTTCTTCCTCCCGCTGGGTATTATCGGCGCATACCGGTACCTGTGGTTCCTCGTCAAGCTTGCGGCCTGGTTCGTCTACGAGCCGATTCGGCCCAAAGCCAACCCCACCTACAACCCAGCAACGGACGTAACCATCATCGTCCCAACCATTGACGCAGGCGAGGAGTTCAAAGAGGTAGGCATTGGCGTCCATCCTGCTGACCAATGGTCTCTGATATGACTAAACTTTTTCCGCTTGCTCTTTCATTTCCTCTCCCAAAGGCTGCACATTCTTGGCTCGCCAATAACCCCAAAGAGATCCTGATCATCACTGAGGAGAAGATGCGGGGTCCCCTTGAGGAGCTCGCCCAAGAAGTCTGCCCCGAGAAGATCCGAGTGTTTACTGTGCCTAAGGCGAACAAACGCTTGCAGATGGTGGAGGGAGTCAACCACACGACCACCGAGGTGCTCGTGTTTGCCGATGATGATGCTATCTGGCCCCCAACCATGCTGGAATATATTCTGGCCTGCTTTGAGGACCTGAAGATGGGAGGAGTGGGTACATGTCAGACGGTACGTGCCGTCGGCGAGCGACAAACCGTATGGGAGATCTTGGCAGGGTTCCGATTGTCAATTCGCAATATAGAAGGTAAGCACAACATGAATGTATCCCCTCCCTTAGAACTCGAACTAACCCCCCCCCTCCCTCTCCCTCCCGTACTAGTCACTGCATCCACCCACATTGACGGCGGTGTCTGTTGTCTATCTGGGAGAACGGCTGCTTATCGGACACTCATCCTCAAGGACCCCAGTTTTCAATACGGCTTTACGAACGACCTGTGGCTCGGAAAATACCCTTTGAACTCCGGAGACGACAAGTTTTTAACACGGTGGATGGTCTCGCATGGGTATATATCTACTTTTCGAGGCTGTCAATGAAATTCTTCTCATTTGCTCATCCCTTACTTTTTTCGTTGAAAACAGATGGAACACCTACAT
The DNA here is from genome assembly GCF_041956535.1 of Calcarisporiella thermophila. Taxonomy (NCBI): domain Eukaryota; kingdom Fungi; phylum Calcarisporiellomycota; class Calcarisporiellomycetes; order Calcarisporiellales; family Calcarisporiellaceae; genus Calcarisporiella; species Calcarisporiella thermophila. The sequence goes on from NW_027192206.1 coordinate 296,148, forward strand.
CCAGACCTGCCCTGAAGTAGAGCTGGCTTCCACCTTCAAGAACAATTGGCGTTTCATCAAGCAAATCTTGCGTTGGACCCGTAACACTTGGCGTTCCGACTTTCGCTCCATTTTCACCGAACGGTACATTTGGACCCGGCACCCCTTTGTCGCTTTTACTATGGTGGACAAATTTTTCAACCCCATTACCCTCCTCTCGGGACCCGTCATGGTTGGAATTCTGGCCGCCAATGAATTCCAGCTGCCTCTCTACAATATCATCATCTCTTATGTTGTTTGGCTGTTGTTGACACGTACGCTAAAGCTGCTACCGCATTTCTGGCGACGCCCTCAAGATGTGTGGGCCATTCCGGCTTGGCTGATCTTCAACTACTGGTTCATGGTGTGCAAGATATATGCGTTGTTCACGCTACACGAGGTAGGATGGGGAACTCGTGCGGGGGTTGGAACCACCCTTGCTGCAGACATCAAGGCCGAGATGGATAAAGGCAATGATGACACGCGCATCGAGCTGGAGCCTTTCGGAGACAAGCACGAAAAGCATTTTGAAGCATCCGGTTATAAAGACGAGGCCAAAGAACAATTCGTCGATGCTCCCTCCTACCATGTCGAAGCCGCCTATGCACAGCTGTCCGGATCATCGCCCCCAGTCCACGCGGTAGAAATGACGGGAGAAAAGCAGGGTGCCAAATAGAAAGCATCCATGCCCCCGAAGGGGTGTTAGATGAACCGAGGGTATTTATATGAGTGTATGCATGTCGAGGATTAGAGTATACTAGAAGAAAAAATAGATGTGTACACTTTGTTCTCTCTATTCCTTGCCCATTTTCTTTTGTTGTGACTATTTATCTATTGTTGAGGGGAATAGGCCATTGTTAATTTGTCCAAAAACAACCTGAATAAATCAAGCTATTTCTTATTCTTCAGCTTTCGTTGTAGCAATCCGAGGCACAAGCAACTTTTAATTAGAGATACACAAAGGGGATCATCAGAACAGCTATCCAAAACAAATGGCGGCTATAGGATGGAAAAGCGGTGGATATTTAGACATTAATTTGAGTGAAGTGCGCACGACTCTTGTCCCCGTGTTCTGTGAACGCAGCGCTTATTTCCTCGATCGTCGGGTGACTCTTATTGTGCGCCCCCTCTTGTTCAGCCGGTGTGGAGTGCTCGTGCTGGTTGTCCGCTGGGCTCACCTGGGCGTGTTCTTGCTGGGGCTGCGTTTCTGTTACCGTCTCGGTGTGCCTATGTTCTGCTCCAGCGGATGGAGTGGGTGTATGGGAGGGATCCATGGTTGAGTGACGAAGTGAATTCTTCTCGACTATAATCTTGGAAATATGAAATCATTTAAGACCCTCGGGCAGAAAGAGCCTTTATATAACCCTCCATGCTAAGTTCTACAGAGTTCGCGATGGCGTATTTTGCAAAAAGTCTTTTATGGCGTCAAAGAAAGATTAAATTTATTGTAAGCACGCTGCAAAAACTCTATCTGTCTATAGCTTTTCACCACCGCAGAAAGTGGGCAGGGCATAGGGGAGCTAAGGAATGACCAAAAGGAAACATCAGAACTATTGGCCTAATAGTCATGCCGGTGTACCAATACATACTCTCAGGGTTGCTCTCGATATAGTTTTGATGCTTATCCTCTGCCTCATCAAAATTCCCAGCTTCCACAATCTCTGTCACTATACGCTTACCTGCATAGCGTGTTGCTCCGATTTCTTGGGTTAATCGCTCTGCAGTTTGTCGCTGTATTTCAGTGTGATAGAGGATAGCCGAGCGGTACTTGGAGCCAATATCGGGTCCCTGTTGGTTTAATGTCGTTGGATCGTGTATGCGGTAAAAGAATTCGACCAGCTTTGCATAGGATATAGATTCCGGATGGAACTGGATCTCAATAGCTTCGATGGGCTCTCCCCCGTGCTATAATCCGGTAGCGTTATTACTTTCATAGAGTTCACAATGGGGTTGAATGAGCATGTTCATACTTTAGGGAAAGCATATCCGACCCGGGATGGGAGGTTGAAATGTTTGTTGAACAAGTGTTGGATGCCCCAGAAGCAACCCCCACCAAAGGTTGCCTTATCCATGGTGGTTATTTGAGAGCAACAGGCAAATGGGTCGAAGTTTCCCTGCTGAAATAAAACCCCAAACAGACTCAGCGGGGCACACTGCACCTACCACGCTTTTGAGATACCATAGATGTGGGTCCCTCGTTTCTCAATGATATCATTCGCACAGCTCGTCAAAGCGAGCACGGTGCGTTGTTGGCGCCGTAGCTTTCTATGCTTGCCCTAATCCTTTGCTCTCGCTGGAGTCTCCGAAGCCCTTCTCCCCCCTTAAGGTTGGCCGCGGGGGGATCCTCCGACGTGGCCAGTCTCGTTCCTTTGCCGAGATATTCAGCGTGCACTGATGTTTCTTGATTGCCAGGCAAATAGGTTATTTGTTTGCACCCCATGCGTAATCCTGTTCTTGGGAGCGGATTTCTTAATAAGGATCTTCGAGATTGCGTTTATTAAGATTGCCCGTCAATAATAGTGTCTTATTTTTTGTGGCAGCTTCGGAAACCCTTGGTTCTTGATTTTTGAATTTCAACGCTTCTCCACACCAATTTTCGCTGACGTCGGCACCTCATTAATTTTCTCTTTTCTACAGAATCCAGTAGTAAGAGGAGAAAAAAGTATGATTAATGAGTAGTCTCTTGGCCTCTGCCTATAGCATCTTTCCCATTATCATCTATTGCTGCATGCTGGTAGCCTTCAATCCAACCAACATATAAATCCCCCCTATTTATATTACATAACTTCAGTTTTTTATATAATTTCACTTTTTGTTCCATTGTCATGCCCATCTTCCACTTTCACTAGCCACTGGGGTTCAAATCAGTCATTTAAAAATGCAATCCTCTAAGCTTAATATTGCCAACCTCCTTAACAGCGATCGGGGCGACGATGATGATGAGATGGATGACATCACAACAGAATCGGGTTTTCGGCGCCCAGAGGAATTCGAGGACGGCAGGTGGAGCCTTTATCGACCCTCGAAACAACTTGATGCGAACAGCGTCCACACGGTTACTACCTCGATAGGATCATCTCTCTACGATGATCCGGACAAACACTCGATTGCTTTTTCGGATCTCACCCATGACGTAAATGCCAGGGTGCGTAGGCTTCACCTAGGTGATTATCCCCCTCGGGATCCAGCGCGCTGGTCCATCGGGGATCCCATGGGCTCTCCGCCACCACCTGGCATCCCACCATCCGACCGTATTCCACAGCATCCCTCATCCCAGCAAAGTAGTTTCCCGCGTTTTCCGTCCCATTTCGAGCAATTGCCCTCTTCCTCTCCAGATTTTCGACTTTCGCCTCAAAGAGATTCTACGCTCAAGCCCATCAAACCTGATCCATCAATTATGCACTCGGATATAACTACTGCCTCGCAAGCCGGTTCTAAATTCTACCCTGCTGAATCCCCCATTTCTGCCAATTTTTCTCTTCCATCGTTCGGCTCGCGGCAAGAATCTCGCTCTTCATTTTCCGCTACGACTGGACCCCCAAACACATTATTACCTCCTGCACCTCTCACTCCACTGCAACCTGCCTCCTCGCCATTCGCAGGCGGTTCGGACCGCTTGCCTAGAGATTCCACCGCACAGACGGAGGCACGCTCTCCCATCCAGCGTTCAGGCGATGATTCCCTTCCCCCGCGTTTCCCAAGTCATATGGACGCTGGGAGCCCGGATCATGACAGCACTCCTTCTCCCTTGAGCGAGTACCCTCCCACTTTAGGTTCGGGAGAAGGGGTTAATTATCGTCATCCTAGTCAAGGGCAGATGACCCCTCAAATGTTAAAGGCTAAGCGGAAGCGAGCTAATGCCGAGCAGCTCAAAGTGCTAAACCAGGTGTTCCAAACAACTTTCTTCCCCTCCACTGAATTGCGAATCCAGCTTGGAAAACAGCTAGGAATGAGTCCTCGGACCGTCCAGATCTGGTAAAGTCAATATATAACCTCTCTGCAGTTGGACCTTGCCTAAAACCACCGATTCTCCCTCTAGGTTTCAGAATCGGAGACAGGCTTGGAGGACAAAGTCCAAGCATGACAAACAGGAAGTTGGTCCGAAGCCAAGTGAGGTGCCAAACGATTCATCGTGGGAGCGCCTTCATTCGATGCATCGCCGCCGCCCTTCGCTTGAATCCATGAATTCCATTAGCGCGATGTCCGCCAGAAGCGCTCCCGCAGGCACCCATCATCTAATGCCAGATCCCTATTCAAACCAACTGGCCTCCTCCTCGGCGTCAACTTATGCTCTTAATCTTTCTGAGCGCTCCGCCCATCCCATTGCATCCACAACCGCTACCGCTAGTATCCCCCCCTCTTCGGTGAATGTGGCCGCAAGCGGATTCTCGTTGCCCCCCATCTCCGCCATTGCTCCTGCCTCCGACTCACATGCTTATCCGCCGCACTCTCCTCCGGGCTATCCTACCAGCAGGGGCTCACTTCCCTCTACCCCGTCTCCTTATGAACCAAGATTTCCTGCGGATGTGCTCTCCCATTCATCACTCTCTCACCCCACACAGCCACACGACCCTTCGTGGGGAAACGGGGGTAGGACGGAGGAGCCGCCTCATCGGCTCTCGCTAACTGAACGAAGTCGAGAGCTGCCCACTGCCTTTTCCCCCTCCTTTCCGCCAAGCCATGGACTGATGAGGGGCGCTGGGGGCGGGGTCCGATAGGCCAATAGGTTTTTTTTTTACATCAGTTATTTAAATATATATATAAATATATAGCAGAAGCTTTGGAGTGTAAATATTATATATATTTTTTCTTCTGCTCAATAGCAGCTACATTTTTGCTTTTTAATGGGTTTTTTTTATTGACTATTTCAAAATATTCTTGTCCTTTTTTTATACTTTTCCGCGCTCTTTTTTACTTGTGTGTTTTAAAATATGTGTTTCTTCCCTCTTTTTGTTTCAGTCAGAAAAATTTATTTTAATTTCTGTGAAGACATAGGTTCTCTTTTCTTTTGTCTTTCCCTTCTCTTTGCTAATAAATATATTATTTCCGCAGCGACTCGTGCCACCATGAAAGCCATCGAAAACACGGTTTAGGCAATCAACCTTGCTAGCATGGGTAGTGGTGAGCAAACAGAACCCACGCGATCAACTCGCCATCGGATGGACCGCGGGTCCTATCGCCCGGATTTCAAAGAACATGGGAAAATGGGCAGAGCGGCCCAAGGAGACGTATGGTAGTTATTTTATGTTATTTTATTTGTAAAACTAAAATTGCAATTTTTCTTTCTCAACAAAAAACATACATCATAGCGTTTTAATGGATTAAGCTTGGAAGAGACAATAGTACCTCTATGGGCTCTCGATACGGGTACCATTCCAGCCCTTTATAGCTTGTCATAGTAACTAGAATGCAAAAAGAGAGCAGATGAGTGATCCATCCAATGCAAACACTACCAGCTGAGAAGAACGCAACATACCGATCAAGAGGAGGAACCTCTTCAGAAAGACCCTTGCGCTTCCGCACACCAGTGATAATATCGTAGACCTTGTTTCCGGACTCGAGAGGGTTGCCAGGCATGAGCTGCCAGTGATCGAACACCATCTGAGGGAAGGCCTGACCACCGGTCTGGGAACGGAGATCAGCAGTGAATCCGAAGGACTCGTTGACGGGGATGTAGGCCTTGACGTTGTAGAGCGGGGTACCAGGGCGCTGCTCCTCGGAGAACACGTGGCCACGGCGACGATTGAGGGTGGAGTAGATACCACCAATGGCGTTCTCGGGACACTGGATCTCAACAAGGTACATGGGCTCCATGATGGTGGGGTTGGCAAGGAGCATAGCAGCGTATACGACACGACGGCAGGTAGGCATGATCTGACCTCCACCACGATGGATAGCATCAGCGTGCAAGGTAACATCGAGGATGTTGAAGCGACAGCCACGCATGTTCTCCTCAGCAAGGACACCCTCCTTGGTAGCCCACTGGAATGCAGCTACGCAAGAGTCCTTAATTTCATTAAGGTATTGCACAGCCTTGGTCTGATCGACAAGCAAGTTGGCGCCAGTGGTGTCGGGACCGAAGGACCAGATCTTACGGGCATCGGTGACGTCCCAGCCGTATTCTTCAGCAAGAAGACGGGCACGAACCTTGAAATCGTCACGGGCGCTGACCTTGCCGGATTCGATGTCGTTGGAGAGCTCCTCGGCGAGGGGTTCAGCCTTCACGAACAGACGGTTGTGCTTGTTGGGCGACTTGGAAAGAGCGGTCATGGTGGACTCAGTGGTCACGGTCTCACGGTACTGCACGACAGGGTCACCAGTCTTGATCGGGACCTGAGCGTGATCCTCCTCAAGATCTTTCAAGCAAATCTCCAAGTGGAGTTCACCAGCGCCGGCAACAATGTGCTCACCGGAGTCGGAGGTGTAGCACTGAACGCAAGGGTCGGACTTGGAGAGACGCTTGAGACCTTCGACAAGCTTGGGAAGATCGTTGGCGTTCTTGACGTCGACGGCGACTTGCACGACAGGGGAGACGGAGAATTTCATGACCTTGAGGTTGTGCGCAGTCTCGCTTGTGGTGATGGTACCGGACTTGAGCAAGAACTGATCAACACCAACAAGACCCACAATGTTACCGGCGGGACAGTCCTCAATGGCCTCAACATAGCGACCCATCATGAGAATGGTACGCTGAATGTTCTTCAAGAACAAATCTTCCTTCTTGCCAGGCTGGTAGTTAGGACCCTGAATGCGGACCTTCTGACCGGAGCGGACAGTACCGGAGAACACACGACCGAAGGCGTAGAAACGTCCTGAACGAATAAGAAGAATAAGCATGCGTAGACGAGAGAAACGGAAAAATGGAATACATACCCTTATCAGAGGTTGGCACCATCTTGGACACGTAAAGCATGAGGGGTGCGTTGGGGTCGCAGTTGCGGATACCGTTGGCGCACTCATCATCTTGAGGACCCTCATAAAGATTCTCCACACGATACTTCTGAGCAGTAACTGGCGAGGGCAAGTGGATACAAATCATTTGAAGAAGAGCCTCACCGGCGGGCAAGAATTTGCGCATCACAACCTTGAGGAGGGCCTTTCCTTCAAGATCCTTCTCGTCACTCTTGAGGGGAATTTCGAGTTTGGAGAGCATCATCTCAGTCTGCTCCTTCTTGAAGTTCATGATGGCATCGAAGAGCTTGTAAATAGGATCAAGAACGAACATACAGAAGGCACGCTCAAGAGGCTTGCCAGCGGCATCAGTAGATTTAGTAGTCCACTTCTTGGTAGCGGGATTGAAGTAGTTCTCGCCCCAAAGCTTTTGCATCATCTTCTCGCGGTCAACACCGAACTTCTTGGAGTAGCGGCTGGCGAACTGGCGGAGGGTGAAACCCCATCCGTGAAGACCGGAACCGAAGGCGACGGTGCCCTTCTCGGGGTACACCTGCACATCACCGAGGATCTTATCGTTGTAGGTGGAGATAATCACGTTCACGGTCTCGATGGTGCGTTGGAAGGACTGGTAGAGGTCCTCCTTGGGAAGTTGCAATTCGAGGAGAGCACGGTCAACCTTGTTGATAATGACAACAGGCTTGATACGCTCACCGAGAGCCTGACGGAGCACAGTCTCAGTTTGCACGCACACACCCTCAACACAGTCAACGACAACGAGAGCACCATCAGTGACACGGAGTGCAGCAGTCACTTCAGATGAAAAGTCGACGTGCCCAGGAGAATCGATCAAGTTGATCAAGAACTCCTTACCTAGTTTGATTATATAAGAAAGCATAAGTCATTCGATTAGAGGATTAGTGCCATATATAAAAAATCAGATTATAAATCAAAATTACCCTTGGTTTCCTGCTTGACATCGGTCACATCCTCGTCGTCAAGAGCAAAGAACATGGAAATGGCGGTGGATTTGATAGTAATACACCGGTCTTGTTCGTCTTGGCGGGTATCGGTGAAACGAGTTTCTCCGGCACGAGCGGAAGAAATAATACCGGCCTTAGAAACAAGGGAGTCGGTCAATGTGGACTTGCCGTGGTCTACGTGGGCAATGACGGACATGTTACGCACGTTCGTGACACGGTCCATAAGACCACGAATCTAGTTAAAGGAAATAAAATGATTAAAAATGATCCTCATGTAAATTTTCAAATGGTCGTTTGTGCAATATTTGGCTTCGGAAAAAAGAGTGTATAAATTCCACAATATCGCCAAATAATACATACTTCATCTACGGTAAAGTTGACCATCTTTGCTATTTATCGATGAATGGATGGATGATAAAAATGTAAAGATAGATGCAAAGACGTTCCGTCCACGAGGGAGTGATAAAGAACAGGGATTGAAAAAAAAATTTCTTCGCAGGTTTCTTATTGTGGTGTGAGATAGAGAACTGCGCCACAATATTGACGCATAAAATATAAGGGGGAATTACTGCCAACTTTGTAAATTTTACTAATTTACAACATTTTTGAGAGAAAAATGGGCTCTAGAAATATTGACGATCGCCATCTTAATAAAGAATTGCGCATTTATGAGCAAGATGACAGCATAAAGTATGCTTCTGCTTGGATGTTTGGCTAAGATTATCATAAATTTCTTATCTAATCTTACTAGGCTGCCAAAGAAGGGGGAGCGCAATATTCTTATCACGTCCGCGCTACCTTATGTTAACAACACGCCTCATCTTGGCAATATCATTGGAAGCGTGCTTTCTGCTGATGTTTTTGCTCGCTATTCTCGGCTCCGTGGTTACAATACCTTATATATCTGTGGCACGGATGAGTATGGTACAGCAACCGAGACTAAAGCACTCGAGGAGGGGCTCAGTTGTCAAGAATTATGTGATAAATATAATGCGATCCATAGAGAATGCTACGAGTGGTTCATGATTTCATTCGATCACTTTGGGCGAACCACAACTCCCCAACAAACTGAGTAAATGTCGCTATAAAATTAGTCTAATTCTTTCATATTGTATTGACTTAATTTTTTACGTAATAGAATTGCGCAAGACATGTTTTTGAAATTGCACAAGAATGGCTATACTCTTGAGGAGAGTGTTGTCCAGCTCTTCTGCGAGAAATGCCAGAGATTCCTTGCCGATCGTTATGTGGAGGGCACTTGTCCCAAATGCGGATATGAGGATGCACGAGGTGACCAATGCGACAAATGTGGGAACCTGCTCAATTCAATTGAGCTCATCAACCCGCGCTGCAAATTAGACGGAAATACACCTATCACCCGCGAGAGCACACATCTCTTCCTTGATCTTGCAAAATTGCAACCGGCATGCGAACGATTCTTTGAAGAGACAGCCACTGATGGAAAGTGGACTGCGAACGCCAAGGCAATTACTCAGGCGTGGCTTAAAGATGGGCTAAAACCGCGATGCATTACCCGTGATCTCAAGTGGGGAGTGCCTGTGCCCTTACCCGAAATGAAAGATAAGGTGTTTTACGTATGGTTCGATGCGCCAATTGGGTACCCATCAATTACTGCTAATTACACGCCTGAGTGGGAAAAGTGGTGGAAGAACCCAGAAGATGTCACATTATATCAATTCATGGGGAAAGATAACGTTCCTTTCCATACAGTCATGTTCCCGTGCACACAATTGGGCACAGGAGACGATTGGACAATCCTAAGCCATATCAGTACAACAGGTAAAAATTAATAGCTCTCCTATATTCTCTAGTATACATCTGATATCCCTCATCTTTTGCAGAATACCTCAACTATGAGACTGGTAAATTCTCCAAATCACGAGGCGTCGGCGTGTTCGGAAACAATGCAAAAGATACAGGTGTGCCTTCGTCTGTCTGGCGCTATCACCTTCTCTCCAACCGACCAGAGTCCAATGATAGTCAGTTCACATGGCGCGATTTCATCTCTCGCAACAATAATGAGCTGCTTGCAAATCTCGGAAATTTCTGCAGTCGAGTCATCAAATTCGTTGTTGCGAAGTTTGATAGCGTGATCCCAGAATTCCAACTCACTTCTGCAGAAGAACCAGTAGTGCAAGAGATTAATGATCTCCTGGCCAATTACATTGAAGATATGGAACAATTACGACTGCGTGCCGCACTGCAAACTGCTATGAAGATTTCGGCGCGTGGAAATCTATTTTTGCAAGACAACAAGCTGAGCAATGCGCTACTTGAGGAGCCTGAACGTTGCGCCTCTGTTGTCGGATTGGCCATTAATATAATTTATCTGCTTTCTGCTCTAGTTTCACCTTACATGCCGACAACCACCGAGGCTATTCTTCGTCAGTTGAATGCACCGGCTCGGTTAATCCCCGACCGCTGGACTGGCGACGATATCCTTGGAGGTCATCGAATTGGTAAACCGGAATATTTGTTTACAAGGATTGATTCCAAAATGGAGGAGCAGTGGAAGAGCATATATGGTGGAGAGCAGAAGGAGGAAAAGAAGGACAAGAAGAAGAGCAAGAAAGAGAAAAAAGAAAAAAAGAGTGTTAAGCCTGAGGAAGTTAAATCAAAGGATGAAAGCAAAGTGAATGGCGCCGATCAAACCAATTGATAGATGTTTTTTTTTATAATCGAAACTATATTATTTTTTTTACGTGATAGATACTGAAATTATCTTTTGTATTAAAGGGTGACCTCTTTTCATATCCCATTTTGTTTTACGAATCAAAATGATTACGAGATATCACAAAGATTTATTTATCATCAGAAAAAAAGTCTGTCAGGACACCACCCCATCCACCGAAAGAATTCCCATCATTTTCTTGCGATGCTTCATCAGACATCAGTCTATCATCTTGTACAAGTTCGTCGCCCCATAAATTTTTTTGCATTGAAGATTGCTGCTCAGAAGAGAATGGAGCACCAGTGGAAACAGGTGGGACTGAATTGTCGGATTCGGAGGAATTGTGATGATCATAGCTATCTTCTCCTTGACTCATACCCATAGGAAGCCACATGAATCTAAAATAATAAGAAATGTAAATGAATAAATGGCTCGATAGTTCTATTGTCGATGGGATTGAATGTCACCCTCCGCTTCCACTCGAGTGTCGAGAGAAAAAGTCAATATCAATATTAATGGCGCAGGCTAGAGCAACAGTTCGCTCAGCTAGTGAAAGCGTGTGCCCATGCTCCGATACGGCATCCTATTGGGTTGCAGGGTTTAGCGAGGAGCGTTCAGTACTGGAGGATTTTGCGATACACTAATATATTACCATCCTAAGCACGAACTGACTCGTGTCAGTAAAGATCTCGCGCCCAAAACCTCTAAAATTTTTATTGATCAAAGCAACGCATTCATCTTTGAGTACGGATAGAGATTAGTACTATAAATCGCGGTTTAATATCTAAAAAATAGTACTGTTTTCATTCTTCATTTCGAAATCCCAAGAGAGAGGTGGAGCGTCAATCAGAGCAAACTGCTTTTTTCTAATTCAATAGTGATCATATTAGCCAAGCCATTTCAAGATCCATATAAAGCAACAACAACTATACCCTACGAAGAGTTCATATTGTCGGCGAAGGAGGTGGAATTTTTGATGGACCTTAATAATATTGTTCAATATATATGTGATTATCCACGCTTGAAAAATTACATAAATGAATTCTCACCTCTCCAATAATCTGATCATTTTCAGTCATAACATAAATTCGACTTGTCAAAAACCAGACAAACGGTCTCCATACCTAAAGACGTTGGCCAGAGTTATTAATGATTTCGATACTTATAACAAAATAATAACAAAAAAATTAGTACTTTCAAGAGGATATTCCCATTGATATCTAAAATACTAGCACTGAAGCGACGTCTAGTCCCTAGGAATTGTCGTGAAATGCTCTTTCCAAACGAGTCCTCTTCAACGATAAACCCTTTTGTGAAAATTAAACAATACTTGAACATTAGATCATAAGGATCAAATGATTTATGCTCAGAATTACCTAGTGGATTCCCATATGGATCGACTATAGCATACTTATTTTCTTGATCGTAGCCAACAAGTAGCTGCATCATTTCCAACTGTCTTGTGATGATTATTGCAGGCTGTGCCAGTATTCTGCTAATAGGGTGATGACGATCTATTATCCCGGAGTTGTTTGGAGGGAGAGAGACAGGTCTATTTAAGCGAGGATCACTAGGTGCTACATCATGTTGCTTCCATTGCTGATAAGGGTAATTGTTGGTATCTTGTTCACGAGGTTGAATGCGCTTGACAGCTGGATTTATAATCCGAAGTCGAGTGCCAGCTTGGCGCGGAACTCTCAGAGACGCAAAAGCACGGAATTCGCTTGCTACGTATTTCTGGGGAAGAACACGATTATTAACATGGGATGCTATAGGAAAGAGATATTTTCGGCAGCAAAGTGTTCGGCATGTGGATAGAACAGTATTCATGATTAATATACACGCCAAAGGGGTGAAGATTAAACCTGTCACAAAACTCTTAAATTTCTTTTGACTATCCCGGACTTCTTTATCAATAATTTCCAAGCCACATCTAAAGAAGGAAGGTCATTTTATCCCTATATCCTAAGGATCGCGTCGTACAGGCTTGATGAGGTAACGGTCGATTTGTATTACTGCAACCGAATAATACATAATGATAATTAAATAGGCCGAGTCATTAAATAATCCCCGTAGTTTGTTCCAGATTGAAAGTCTTCCTCAATTTTACTTTTTATTGCCCCTTTATTATCTCCTAGTTTTTTCTCCTTCATTATCTTAAGCAAATGACCAACGAGATAGAATATCGTCATTTTCTTTTCGTTTGTATTGGGTCGATGGGAGATGTGATGCCGTCTGTGTGTTTGGCAGCAGGACTGCAAAAGCATGGGCATAAAGCTACTATTGCTACCTACAAACGCTACGAACAACTAGTTCTGAACGCCGGTCTCTCTTACTATGAGCTCTCTGGCGATTTAATCGACACGATAATGACAGAGAAAAAAGCACGGCAAGAAGAATTTACCAATCCATTTTCTGGGTTTACTAAATTCGCTAGCGCAATGGAGCCAACAATACGCTCTTTATATCACGACGCGGACAATGAGTCGATGTGGATGGGCAAGGATTGTAAGCATCTTATTCACACTCTTAAAGTTTGTAAAATATTAACTTTTATATTCATATTAGGTGTAGTATTAAGTTGTATGTCAGTTGTACTTTATCCAGATGTAGTGAAGCGCAGAATACCATTTGTATATTTGGGACTACAACCCCTTCGGCCAAATTGTACGTACAATTCATTAAACTTTAAGAATTTTCATGTTCCTTATGTGTTCTCTCCAGATTCATTTTCGCCACCACTCTTGAACCAGCCAGCGTTTGGTTTCCATTGGATTTTTACTCGCGGCATGTGGTTTGTCCAGGACTGGGCCATTAGATTTATGTACTTGAGCCATGTAAACACGCGTCTCAAACAATTTGGCATGATGCCTTTGCCACAAGCTCCAGGGCAAGCTTTCTTTAAATCAAAGAAGATTCCTCAGATCCTGACCTTCAGTCCGACCCTCCTTTCGATCGTAAAACCTGAGGATCGAGCGAAATATAACGATATTCAAGTTGGTTACTTTGCTCCTCCGATTGATACCTACACTCCCCCCGATGATATGGCTAATTTTCTTAACGCGGACGGAAAAATGAAACCTATCTACTTTGGCTTTGGGTCAATGAGTACTGCTTTCGAACATAAGTCTGAAATCGCACAACAACAGCTCAAGTTGTGGCTACGGGTGCTAGACGGGATCGCGCAGACATATCCTCAAGTGCGAGCATTTTTCTGCTTAGACAAAACCTTGATTCAATCGCCAGAACTGGTAGAGCGTATACACCGCGGTCAAATATACGCTACCGAGAAGCTTGTGCCTCACAGATGGTTGTTCCCAAGATGCCTTGCAGCAGTGCACCATGGTGGAGCAGGTACAAGCCATGCTGCACTCGAAGCGGGCATACCCTCAGTGGTTGTGGCGTACGTGGGTGATCAAAGATGGAATGGCTCTCTACTAATGCATAAAGGCATCTGCTCAGCTGTAATTAGGTTCAAAGATCTGGCGGTTGGGGCATTAGTGGATGCTGTGCTTGGCGCTGCATTCGACGATGTAGTTTTGGATCAAGCCAAAAAACTTGGGGACGAAGTGCGCACGCGCGAAAAGGATGCGGTGAATGACGCGTGTGAATTTTTGAGGGAATACTTCAACAAGAAGCCTGGAGGGCACTGGGAGGATGAGGCATCGGAGATATTTTGAATACGCTTAACTTATTATTTGTAATTGAATCTGTATTTATCAGAGGATACTCTACTTTAGCACGTTTAATTCAACGAAATCTTTCAGTGAAAATTTCAAAAAACAAGCATATTGAAGGTAGAATCCTCTAAGTTACAGAAGGGAAGAATTTAAAAACATATTCAAATGTTTCCCTTGCCATTCGTGCAGATCATAATCGAAATCGTTCAGGATTTCAATGATCGAATCCTTCCGATTTCACTTAAAGGAAATTCACGTTCAACATCAAGTGTGAGTGGAGTCATGGGCGCATTATCTCCAGTAGATGATGCAGGCTTCAATACAGGACTGCGAAGAGGCGTCTGAGGAGTGACATTATCGAATGTGGGGATGAGGTCTTTCAAATCAATGGTGAGGTCATTGTTTGGGGTTTCCTGCTGTGAGAGATTTCTTGAGCTTGTTACAGAGGGTACAGGGGCGTGGGAGTTGGAGAGGGGGGTAGAACTGCTTTCTAAGAACTGGGTTGTCATGAATGCTATGATTTGCGTTTCGAATTGAATGACACTATCGATACAGGTCGCGATTATCATAATTCGCAAAGCCTCGAGTGGCGTCGCAACATGTGAACAGGACTCAGACGCAGTCAAGGTTTTAGTCCAAGATAATAAAAGAGGAAATCAGAGAAGCTCGCACGGCTTAATAGCTGGAAATAACAGCGGCTTTTCCTCGTAGGCGACCACCGGTAGATCAAAAGTTAAAAACTAGTTATGTAATGCATTAGAATAAGAGTGTACTTGGTCCTAGTATGAATAGGGCAGTTGTTATGCAATCGTCTAATATTTGCCTTTTCATCTTTCTCCTTTGAGGTGTTACGCTTCTATTGGCTAGGAGTTGAAATCTTACAACCTTTCAATCTCCAAACAGATCCTCGTTTTATTCTTATTATTTCACGGAGAATTGGAATTTCAGCGATTATACGCGTATATACAACATGGCAGGTGAATATAACGACTGGAAAGGGCAGGTAGATGTCTTGAAGCTTTTACTTGATTTCATTCGCTTTCTTTTGGATTTACTGGTGGAAATGTGGTTCTCTAACTTTCCGCCCGATATATTCTTATACAACCTAGGTTAAATCCCTCTCATCAAAAGCCGAAGACTTACTCGAAACAGTTGGCACTCCATTGAAACCGTAAGCTGATATTTTCAAATGTATTGCATATCTATAGTCCAAATGAACTATTCACACATGATTGATCCCATAGATATATGCCTGCAATCGGACGAATGTTGATTGTAGCGACTTTCTTTGAGGATGCATTGCGTATCGTTAGTCAGTGGAAAGATCAGCTATCTTATCTTGGTTAGACTGAATTTTGGCTGCTCCAAGAATATCTTAATAGATCCCATATTAACCTTTGTATTATTAGAGCGTCACCGTCATTTCCCTTGGGGACTGAGCCATTCCTTTTTAATTTTAAATGTTTTGGTACGGTTCGTTTAGACTACCTTATAATGGAGGCGTGTGTTAACAGACTTAAAATTAGACAATGCTCTCGTGTTCGGTGCTGGTAATCGCTAAAAAGCACTCCGAGATTGCGGTTGGCGGATTAATTGGTGTCGTTATTATGCAAGCTATCGGTTACGGCTTGCTATTTGATATTTCTTTCTTATTGCGCAATATTTCTGTTATGGGCGGTCTTCTGATGGTGCTTTCTGACTCGCTCTCCCGTCGCCGTCGCATGTTTGCAGCCCTACCCTCGCTATCCGAGACAGATCGTCGAAAGTATTTCCAACTTGCGGGTCGTGTGTTGCTAATCTTTCTCTTCCTCGGCTTTGTGCTGCATGGTGAATGGTCGCTTCTTCGCGTAGCATTTTCAATAATAAGTTTGGCTGCGTGCGTGATGGTTGTTATTGGATTTAAGGCCAAATGGAGTGCAACTTTCCTCGTACTATTCCTCTCGATCTTTAACCTGATTGTAAATAACTGGTGGTCTATGCACCATGCCCATCCCGAGCGCGACTTCCTTAAATATGACTTCTTCCAGACGCTTTCTATTGTTGGAGGATTATTGTTGTTGGTAAATATGGGACCGGGTGGGATAAGTTACGATTCTTTGAAAAAAGAATATTAAATATATCTTATCTATTGTTACCTATCGCTATTTCCTTTTTGACGAATGTTTCTGTGTCATCTATTACCATTTCTAAGTCTTAGTTTAAGTGTGAATAGGGAAAGAAAATCACTGTAATTTAATGGCTTGCAGTTCAGTTGAATTAGCGCGTTTTAAAAAGCCAAATATTAAAATATTGTCACCGTATATCATAAAAAACGAGGGTAAATATCAAAAAAAGCAAAACGCTCACACACAAAGATAATGCATGGAAAAAAAACATCGTGAAGCATGAAATGAAATTGCATTAAACTAAAATAGTGTATTGAGATTATATACTGAGAAATATAAAATCGGTAAAGCAGATCAAGCTTGACTAACAAAAATGTGATGTAAAAGCTCGCGTGCGAAAGGACGTTCTTCGTAATTGCTATGAAAAACAAAAATATCAATGTTTTGTCCAACATTATTGTGTTTATCGTAACCAAAGCTTACATTTTAAATGTCTGCCCTAAGAAATCGCGTGCTTCTTCAGATATTTCTGGGGGTATCTCCGGGGCCGTGTACGAACCGATTTTGAAAATTGCTTGCATTTGCGTGCAAGTTGGCCAAGGATGCACTCCAGAAAACATTTCGATTACTAGACAACCTAGAGACCAGATATCAGCTTTGCATGTATATTGCGTCTGCTTCACTGCCTCTGGTGCCATCCAGAACGCACTGCCTTGAAGTGAAGGTCGGCTCGCACCAGAAACCGAGATTAGGTCTAGATGATCATATTGAGCTATAGTAAAATTCATGAATCGAACAAAAGTTGACTCTATACATACCGTCTTCCATTTTTTTGGAAATTCCAAAATCGGATATTTTGACTCTCCCCTTATTATCGACAAGTGTATTCGCGCCTTTTATATCACGGTGAATAATATCACGTTCATGCAGGTAGTTAAGTCCCTGAAGGATCTGCTTAACAAACGAGCGTACTAAAGGCTCTTCAAAAGGTCCATAGTCAACAAGCAAGCCTGCGACCGATCCACCAGGAACGTATTCAAGAAAAATGTATAGATGTGAATCATCGCAACTTGAACCTTTAAGGAAAAAATGTAGTTATCCATGCATCTATATTCTAAGTAAAAATAAAATACCTAAATATTGCACAATGTTTTCGTGGTGAAGATGTTGCAATAATGAGATCTCTCGCTGAAGGGCATCAAGCTAACAAAAATAAAAAGATCAGCACACGTAAAAAAAATTCAGCATTCAAAGAATCAAAAATACAACTAACCATAGATCGTTTTCTTTTTACGCTATTTGAATTAGCATTGGGCAGTTCGACTTGTTTTACCGCCATTAATTCCCCACTCAAAGCATTCAGACCCAAAAAAACGTCACTAAATGTGCCTCGACCAATAAGCGCCCCCTTCATCCATTTTAATGGCGCATTATTCGAGTGGCTATTCTCTTCAGTTTCCTCTTCGCTTTTATGCTCTGAGGAAATATCAACTAGGGTACTTGCAAGAGAAAGGTTCTTTGGGTTGGTATCGTTCTTCTTTTCTTCAATAGAATCATTTTCTAGCGATGAAATGCCTTTCCCATCAGGTGATACATCTTCGACAGTTTCTACCAAATCAGGTGGAAGCTGCATAGAACCTTCATTCCCTGAAGTGCTCGGGGAGGGTGTATCCATGTTTGCTTTTTGCAAATTTTCCTCCTCTTCTGATTCGCAAACTTTATGCCACACAGTTGCTTGAGGTTGTGTTGTTTGATTTTCCCCTTCAATTCCAAGGCCATTAAAGAGGGCTGATTTCCGCAAGATTGAGTTGCGATTCGCTTCTTCAAGGATATCTTTGCGATGCCCGGGAAAGAATTCAGCCAGATTTGAAGATATAAGCTCACTTGGTGGCCTTTCACCTATAAACGTTGGTCGCAAATGATCGGCCTCATCAGCATCTACACTTGTGACATATGCAACTGCACCAGCGTTGTTATTGTTGGATCCGTTATCTGCGGCTCCATCTTCCATTGATAGACCACCATTCGTACCCGTAGTTCCTCCCTTCACAGCTTCGGATTTTCCTGCATCATTTTTACCCCAACGGAATCCTCCCATCATCCTATTAAGACTGCGAGGCGAAAGTGGCATAGATGAAGCAGGAGCCGCTTGAACAGGGCTTGAATTAGTATTCGGAGATGGAAGACGACGATACGGGTGAGAATTTGGATAGTTAGCTGAACCCAGGCGTCTGAATTCGCTATGGGTTACAAAGAGATGCTTCTTGCGCAAGATCAACCGATCACGCTCTGGACGATCTACAGATTTACAAATGTCTACGAGTTCATCTTCACGAATAATTCGAGCTATTTCAAATAAAATTGAGTAAACTTTTTGATATATGTAAAAGGGCATTAAGATTGATATTTTACGAGCTCCGGTTTCACTGGAGTTCACGAAAATAGAATATTTATCTGTCTCATCATCGCAGATGCCGAATTTTCGCAACACTTTTGCAAGGATGGATTTGGCATCACTCACGTCGCTAACATTTACTACACGCGTCTGACCGTCATCGCCAATAACTCGGACACAACGCTAAATGTATATAAGTTGCTATCTATGTAAAAGAAAGGTCTTTTATAATTTTGTCGTACCTGTTTAACAGACTCTAAAGACATTATATCGCCTTCCGCAGAACTCCGCTTAGATTATAGAAGATTCAGATCAAAAGAGAATACAAATATAACAATAGCTTTAATTATAACCTTTGTAGCAACACCTTTGGGAGATGTTGGCTCAATTACTGATTGCGCGTTTCCACTTGTATTTGCCTTTCGTTTCGAATCAGAACGTGATAGCAAGCGAGTAAGCGAGTGTGATCGATGTACGGAAGGTAATGGCTTTTCTCGCTTTACAGTGGAAGTAGATACAGTAGGACCCGCAGGACGTGGAGGAAGAGGAGTGGTATTACAATCAGTGGTATCATGAAATGGAATGAGTTTCTGTGAAGGCAAGATGGGGGGAAAAAGTCAATATACTTATACTTATGATTGAAATTAAAAATCCCATGTTAAAACCTTTGCATCTGATCTGAGACTAGTGCACTCACGCCTTAGAGACCGTACAGCTGTAAGAATACGCACACGCTCGCCCACAGTAGGTATTTCCAGTTGTTTCAAAAATGTATAGTCAACATCTAGTAGCACCTTGCCAGTCACTCCATTCTCTACCAAAAAAGAAATAGTAAGTAAACCATCATGTAATAAATAATCGTTAACTTTCTAACCTATGAAATCTCTGTCTCGTGTTCCAAATCCACGCTCACGCAGCCATTGAGCTACCTGTTCTTCTGTCCAATTTCGAACTATTTCTAGTGTAAAGTGAGAGGGAGTGTCAGAGGAAGGAGAAGGTGTAGGCGGTGTGATGGGAGGCGATTGATGAGCATTATAAACATTTTGATGAGGGAGAAGTGGTGATTTCGGTGTTGGATGCATATCATTTGACACTAAAGTAAGAGGAAGAGACAAATTGCCTGGAAAAAAAAGCGTGGAAAAGAATATTATCACCGATTTTGTTGCGCCGCAACAATTTTTTTGAAAACCGAGCTAGATGAAAATTTCTCAAGATTTGTCTGAGCTCTCTGAAATTCCCCAGCCACAAATTTAATAATGACATAATTGAAGCGCAAGTTATTATCTAATAAGATTTATTACTTTATTGCCTAATACTAGTTATTTTACATTAATTTTCCATTTGATTAATTTGTTAATGTTTATCCAGCATAGTTTATTTTACCACCAGTATTAGATGATGCATCAAGGGCTCTAGCCGGATCCTGTTTTTACAAGGCACCTCCACAGCAATATAAATTTGTATTCGAGTCGTAAATAAACTTTTTCATTTTTTACTAATAGCTTACGCTAGGGCCTTTAGTTCAAAGATTTTCACCGGGTACAATATGAATATAAAGATAATGAAAATGGTCTCTTTATGTTCTCCCTCCAGTTCACAATCCAATTTTACTTCCGGGACCTGCTAGCCTTTGCCTTGTTATTTTGTGGTTTTCCCTTCGTCTTAGTACCAACAAACTTAATATCGTCGCTTGTTTCAAGCTTATTTTTATCGCCTTCCTCCTCTTCTTCTTCTGCCTCACTTGCTATTAGCTCCTCATCATCAACAAAGGCTTCTTCCATATCTGGAACAAGGGACACTTTTTTATCTTTAGCAATGGCAGTCGCTTCTTGAAGAATTGTGGGATGAGCCATTTTGTTGTACCTGATACATAAAGAGCAGATTATCATTAGTGAAAAATTATAAAAAGAAAAATATAATTAGAAACCTTCGCGTAAATGCCGTCTTTGCCTTTGATGGTATCTTTTTTAGAACACCCTCCCCCATCATGTGAAGTTCCATTATCGAATCCCAATCCTCTTTGCTTAGATAATATTCATCCATCATTTTAATAACCTCGTCAGCACCAGTCTAATAGATATAGGAAAATTTAATACTGATACAATGATAAAATATGACTACGTACCTCTCCATCACGAATTAAAGGGGTAGTCAATGGCGCTAGCATCATCGGGATATAGGATTGACGCAATTCATTCTTATCTCCGGATATACGCACCCTCATATGGGCTTGAATGTGCTGGAGAAGACGAAGATATTTTTGGGCTTTAGAGTTCTTGCCTAACCAACTGTTAAATAAATAATGAGTTCAAAATCTCACTTATATATAAATTAACTTGGATATGTGTTTACCCTGGGAAGTCGTATCTGCCGCCTCCCCCGCCAGCAGCAAAATAAGAAGGTCGTACACAAGAAAAATAAGCATGCACAGGCATCAGCGACCAATGCTGCTCAGAACTATTTATAGATCGTAAATCCTATATATAATATAACAATTCAAGGCCCTATATAATAACCATACCCTCGCATCAAACGGTCAATATTATCAGCATCAGATATCGAGTCTGCTGCCCTACTCAATAACTCCAAAACGGATAGTTCCATTTTCTTAGGATGATTTCCGGTGACAAACTCCGCTGCTCTAGCAGGATGCATTTTAATATAATTCTCCTAAATTACACAGAAAATATGAAATAAAAGCAGACCATAATTGTTATAAAAATATTTACTTGAATCATTAGGGGAGCAAGGCTATAATCATGGAAGTAGAGGTCAAGTTTATCAGCAAAGGTCATATCCCTAGCCACAGACTGAGAAAGAAGACCGTTGGCAATTTTGAAGATATCAAGTTGTGTGTACTTCTCCGCAGATTTGCCACTAAGCGTAATCAAAGCAAACAATTATGTCAAAATTTTACCAGAAAGATCGAGTATATAATAACATATACAAGGATTTTGACTCGTCATAATTCATCGATTTAGCGTCAAGCCGATAAGCAGAAAGTAAATTAATCATCTGGCGGATATCGGACTGTGTTGATGCAGCGAGTTGATCAACTGCATTCGCATCGATTTTAAGTCCCTCGCGAGTTGCAATCATCATAATTCTCGAGCGAATTTGATTCGCCATTGGCCTAAAATATAATCTTAAATTAATATGTGAAAATAGGATCCGTGAACAAAGTCATAACACCTGTGAAAACGCACATCACCGCAGCTGTTGGCTAACGTACGGATTTTCGGGGATTGCCTGTCATTACAAATGCATATAATGGGGATCTAAATAAAATAAAATAAATAGTTCATACAAGATATAAGATGCTATAAAGAACAAGTTTACCTTTGTTTTTTTGATGAACTGGTTAAGCTGAGCTATTCCACCACGGTCCCCTGCAGACATCCCATCCACTTCATCCATTATCAGAACATGATTCTTGTTTGTCTGAGAAGTTTCAATCGCCTTTTTCTGGGCATAAAAGCCAATAAGTAAAATAAAGGTTCAACTATCAATCACAAAGTTTTAATAAATACCCCTTTCTCAGTGCTACTTTTTGGAGCTGAATAGAATTCTGTTACAATTCGGTTGTCGATCAATTCTTTCACAGTATTCTAGGACAAAGGTAAGTCTCTCATTATTAATTAGAGTATATAGAATAGAGATACCTCTAAACTTTTCTTATTTCTAGTGTCGCTAGCATTGAGTTCTATTATCTCATACCCATTCAGCCGGGATACCAAATGCGCAGCTGTGGTTTTGCCAATTCCAGGTGGTCCAGATATCAAAACTGCTTTATTTTTACTCCAGGTAGATCTGCCATCAGTTTTGAAGCCATTGCTATAGCTCTCTTGCCTAATAAAAGTAAAATTTAGAACACATATCAAAATTCAAATAAATAAATAGTGCAAAATATGAGCGCACTAAAAATACTCACCAGTCTTGTAACCAATAAGATAACTTCTCAATGAGTCCTTTGTTTCCACACAATTCTTGTAGTTTTTGCGGACGATATTTATCGGTCCAGAGTTCAAAAATGCCAAGACTGAAAAAAAATTATAGTATTCAATTTAAAGACGATTATAATCAAATAACAAGAATTACCGAGTTGCTTCTTCACTTGTTGAGGCAGGGAGAAAGGTCTGATCAAGTTTTTCCGCCTTTGTCTTTTTGGTTTGCTTAGGTTGGGTGGTTTCAACAGTTTCTTCAGATTTAGCACTTGATGTACGGACAAGTTCGAAAAATCCATCTTCATCCAATGTTTTCAGCTTCTTCGCCTTAATTACTTCCAATTTTTTAGGACCAGCATCTCGGCCTATAACCACATAAGATGTCTTGCTACTTGGCTGGCCAGTGACGCGACTTCAAGAAAGATATATTACTAGACATAAATACTTATTGAAGTACGGTATTACTTACCCTCCATAACGTTTCACAAGATCAGCTGCATCTTCACGGGTGATTGAACTCAACTCTCCGGTAAACACAAATGTTAACCCCTTATAAAAATTCAGTAAGTACTTATCAAAAACTCTCTAATAAACAATACCTTCAGGCAATTGGGTGCACCCACTGGAATCTCCTTCGAGCCCAGTGCTTCAGGTGGAGCTCGATTTTTAAACATGAAGAATCTGAAAAAAATGGAAAACAAAATAAATATCAATAAAACCAAAAGTTAATGTAAACCCATACGTGGATTTTTTCTTTCCATCCTTTTCTTGCGCATTGTCTTCATCTAAATCCTTTTCCGTTGCCTCCTCACGTCTATTGGATTGATTATCCAAACTATCCGTCTTAATTTTCTTTTGTGGATTCGAACTAGTTGCTTTAGCAGAACGTTTCTTTGTACCAGATCCTTTTGATTTAGTAGCTTTCTTAATATCGCTTGTCTCTTCGAAATAGTCATCGTCATTATCCTCGAAGGCGTCAGGTGAGGGCACAGTATCTTGATCCGCCTCCAGATCCATGCTTTCTTGTAAGGGATTTGTTTTACGACCCTTTTTTCCTTTGTCACCACCGAAAAACTCCTGGGGTGATATCAATTCCTTTGGCTTGGCCTCTTTCTTTGCTCGCGATTTGCTCATGATTTTGAAATTTAAAATCAATTTGAATTATCCCGCGTCAAGAGAAAAAACGCGAAAAAGATAAATTGTGCCACATTTATTAGATGAATTTTTAAGTATATACAACGTGCTGAATATGCATGTTATGACTGGGAGTCGGAGAGAGGCTATTTCTCGAATTATTGTAATAAAATCAGAACAAAGCGAGAATTCAATTGTGTTCTGCTAATCTAATTTTTTTTGGGCCCCCTTATACCTGTAAGATATAAGTTCCTATCCTAGATACCATCTCCAAGCATCATGTATGCTCTCTATGGCCTCCTAGCTGTAGCTACTTTTGCCAAAACTTTATTTGCTGCGCCAACTGAAAACTTCCAATCTCACCTTGGAATTATATTACAAGGTCCTGCCATTTCCATACCCACACAAATCCATGAAACAGCTGAGGTTCCTTTCCTCCCTCATGCCGATATAAACTCGCCTTTCGGTAGCTGGCTCGGTCAAAATATTAATTTTTCCTACATTAAACCGGTTTTTGATCAACTCAACTCAACAGCACAACCGCTCATTTCAAGAGGCGAGGCTCATATTACGGTTATTACCCCGCCCGAATTCGATAACGTATTGGCTAAAACCAATCTAACTATTGAAGAAATAAATGGAATTGCGGAGCAACTTGAGATTCAAAAGCAAAATTTCGAGATCCTATGCTTAGGTCGTATTAAGCTATTGACTAAAGAAGGGGAGGTAACTAGACATTTTTTATTTCACACAGGGGACTGTTACTAACTTATTATAACAACCAGGATATTGTCTATCAAATTATCGTCAAATCTCCTGGGCTTATTGAGATACGTAAGGAAGTCTTCCAATTATACATAAAGAAAGGGGGCGAGGGAGCTCTTTTCGATCCCGAGGTAATTATATTGTGAACTTGTATTTTCTTACTGGCATTTAAGTATTTATCATTACTAGGCGTTTTGGCCCCATATTACCGTTGGCTTTACACAACGTGATCTTTTCATTGAAAACGACCATGTGTTTAAAGGTGCAAATGTGTGCTGGCGACCGATTTCGGAAGTCTAATCGATATTTTAGATATTAAGTCAATGTTGGCTGTTGATTCTCTTATGTATTTAATACCGAAACTATTTATTTGATCTAATGATCGCGAATAAAGTTAGAAGTTCTCCAAAATAACATTGTACTGCAATAATAGACAGTTAGCTTTTAATTCTTTGCGAATATTTTCCAAACTCTCAATATAAATTAGACCATAGTGGGTACAGAATTGGGGTGGCCTACGGTTATACATGTTTAAAGCCTAGCTGAATGCATTCAGCTTATGAATCTTAGCACTATAATTGTATGTAATAGAACTGGATCGAGTAGAATGTGATACATCCCGTATAATCGTTGAATTAATAATCTGTTAATAGTTAATAGTACAATATAACATAAATTAATATCCTACAATTATGAAAAACCATCGTAATACTAAACCTTTCCTTTGAATGCCATCCTATAATACTTATCGTTCTATAAGCACTATAAAATGAAGCTTCAATTTATTTTTCTATTACTGTTTGGATCGTTTAAATTTGAAGTAGACTCTTTCCCCTTGGCCAATCATTTTTATTGTGTGCAAGGCATAATCAATCTGTTTAAATATTCTAAATTGGTAGGTCGAAGTTCTGACCTCTATTTCTTTAAACAAAACAAGGCTCTCTTCTTGGATTAGTGAGCGTGTCAACTTATATAGTGGAAACAATGCACCGAATAACGCACCGGATCGCGATGTCTGACGGGCGTTCACTAACTCAAATATTTGGAGCTTTATGGAAAGAAAGAGTAGCCAAATCGCAGCGATCGTCTTTTGCGACTGTTACTTCAAGTATAAACATTTGATTTCATTTTGCCATTATTTTAAAAAGCTAATCATGTTTTAACAATAGCAAGATTTGCTCCTGCAACGGACACTCGGAATGCAACGATAAATTATCAATTGAAATATGCTGACAAACTTAAAATAAAGGCGGAGAGGTGATATAATATTTCCAAGAATATATACTTAAGTAATTGACTAAAATGGCTATATATTTCAAGAGAGGGTTGCAAATCGGTTGAAGAATTGAAGCAGAAAACTATCGCGAAGCAGCGGGAGATTCAGAAAACAGCTGAAGAATTTGCGAGACTTTCAGCACGTGCAGGCTCCGCAGAAGTTGCAAGAAACCCAAATGGCAACGTGAATTTAGAGGCGAAGAAACTCCAAAACGCAACCTCTCAAGCTCGGAAAGACCAAGTAATTACCATTTTATTTTCTCTAATTTTTTTTATTGAATAATTAATCTAAATACAACTTTACAGAGCCTTGATCAAATTCTTAAACTAGATTTGATTGATAAAGAAGACCCAGACACCATTTCTAATATTTGGATCGAATATCACAAGGAGAAAGATGGACTCACGAGTGTTATTCCAGCAGAGACTTACGAAACACTTTATTCACGGTCAAAGCAATATCCAATGTTCCTGCTTCCGCTACCACAAGATCAAGGGATCGAATTTTATCTGCTCCAATTCCAGTATCACCAATGTTCGTTCACTTCTCTTATAGAATATAAAACACATGGTGAAAATGCGCGCCCCCACCTTACCCTTACACACTATACAGAGCTAATGAAATCAAAAGGCATTGTGCTAATGCGTGGTGAGATAAACGAACCTCGCATCCTTAGCTCCGACTCAGCAAGATATCTGGTTTATGCCTTACAGCAGTTTTACATCACTGGAGGCGAAGAGAAGCTAAATCTCTTGCGTGAATTCCATGAAAGACCTCAGGATTTCAAGCATGAGAAATTGATAGAGGCGATGGATAAATTAGCGTAATATCCACTAATAAAATAGATGATATTTGTGTATCCTCTTTTGATTTTCACAAATATTCTAAATATATTTCAATTCGATTGTTTATTAGATATCCAAAATTCACTGTAAAGTGTGTATAACAGAGTAACAAAATATTTTATGTATGCTCATTATACATTTTTTGTTCCTTTAAATCAGTGATGCAATCACATAATTTTGATAGCTTAGATATCATCCCACAAGTGAAAATAGCAATATGAGTTAATTGAGCTATAATGAGGCAGGAACGATAAACGACAGTATTATATCGAAATAATCCTCCATTAAATTACAAAATTCCTTCAGACGATGGGGTAAAACCAATTAATTCTTAAAATTTGCTAAGCTATCTCTCAATCGCTGTTATCCTCTGATTTATATAATACCCTATTTATCATTGAAACTGGTTTCCCACAACGCCGACACTCCCATTCATCGTCGATTGCTAATTTATTCTTAATACACCAGTAGCAATATATGTGCCCACAGTTGGTAATATAGGGGTTATGCGCACGACATTCATTTACTCCGCGGTCGGGAGATTCCTCATGACAAATAGCACATATTTGCTCAGGTAAATTTGTATGCCTGCTAACTGCAGCAAGAGATCGTGGAAAAACACGTCTCGAAAGTTTAACTTTAAGCCGCTCGAGGTTAATTAGCGGCATTATAAAGAGCAAAAACTCCTAAAATTATAATGGCGTAATTTAGATTTTAAATCCTTCAAAAGACAAGACAATATACTCACGGTAAAAGCATGCCAGACCAGTTGACGATTTAAAAACTCGAAGCTAACCTGACGCGTCATGTTTCTCTGAGAATACACCAGTCGCATGGACAGAACTCTGTCAATCAAAGTGCGGAATCTATATAGACACTAGTAATTAGCGACTCTCAAAATTTCTATATGGTAGTCGCACTTACTTTCCGTTATAAAGAAAGACAAGAAAATTGATTAGTGAAAGAACTCGGAAAACATTCTCTGCTCTCTGCAAAATTTTCCAGAAAAGTTTTCTAGGGTCACCCTATACACAAAATAATTGCAAAACATAAGCTGGATAAACATTCAATCACTTATTTTGGAAGCCAGTAAAATATAAATACATCTGGACATTCACTCCACCCTTTTGAGGTCACCCAGCGAGTGATGCGATTATGAAAATACTGGCCACCAATCGTTAAAACTCCGTACATAACCCGCTGGAAATGAGTCAAAGGAGATATTTTGGCAGACGTAACTTCTACACACATAATATACATATATACATAAATAGGGTATTACAAGTTTAGCATGAGACGAAGTGAATCTTACGACTCTCTAAATGCTCTTTCTCATTTCGATAAATAAGATTTTGCAGCATAGATCCATAGGAAGCCCCGGAGTCATATACAGAGAAACGGTACAATGCTAATTGTAGAAGAGCAACCAGTTCGGGCTCATAGTTTTCTTTAAGGCTTGGCTATCAATAAAGAAATTAGGATTGAAGATTTAGAAATTTAGAAGTTTTTTTTCTTACTCTAAAAAGTGAAAACATATTCCACATCTGCTCCTTCAATAAGGAGAACAATTCAGTATCCAAAAGATCTGCATCTAACTGACTAACTCGAAGAATACGTAAATGAGGTGCTTGAAGATTACTTGCAAGCTCTGTGCGAAGTTCGCTCAAACGTTTTTGTGAATTTGCCCAACCTCGTAACCATAGAGGTGCATGGGCGATTGGAGAAGGATCATAGGTAGAGATCTCACAAGCAGATGGATTGGATGATATATTTGATGATGTAGAATTATTATATGTTACAGAAGTCATGCCTAATTTTTAAAACAAGGAGTGTATGAAAATATAATAAAATAATGTTTTACGTGATTTTTATATTATTCACACGTGAGAATTGCAAAATCGAAGATTTTATTTGGTACAATGACTAGCTTCAAATTTTCGATCAGACTTGCAAAATCAGAGGCTAACCACACCTAAGGCTAAAAATCTTCACGCTCATTTCTGGAATACTCATGATAATTTTCATGGAAGAGCTGGTCAATTTATATGAATAGACACTATCCATGCATTATTTCTGCGAAAGTGGGGTAATGAAGTCATGTTATATATGCATAACGTTGAAATCCATACGATCGATTGAGTGTAGAAAGGATTTTGAAAAAGCCAGAAAACTGCACATCGTACAATAGTATCCTAATTGAGTCAACGAATATATCCATTTATTTATTACATTTGGGATTAAGCAATTATAATTTCGTTGCGACAAATGTAGGCTCTGGACCTCAAAGTTGCGAAATAAATATTCAAACCGTTAGTGCAAATCATACAGTAACATTAACAGCATTTACAAGTAACCTTTTTTCATCTCGCAATAATAGTCCTGTATTTCAATTCCAATAACTTCACGAGTCCTGAAGAATATGTTTTTTTATGTAAATTACGTAGGGCTAAGAAATGGTGAAGTTAATTCATATCTACATACGACTCTGATTCAAAAGAGAGATTAATTCATTTTCAAAGCCTTGAAATTGATTACGATTTGACATGCAGATTCTCCCGCTTAGTTATAGATTTCTAGATTAATTCTTACTTTCTTTTGAGTCTTAAATAATGGATAATCGACGTCAGGATGGAAATCGCACAAATGATTTGCACCCCAGCTTCCCATATCGCCATTCTTTTTCAGAAGCTGGAGCTAGTAGTAGCGGCACTCATATGCATCAAGTTGAGTCACCCCGCGAATCACGTACTCTTAGTTCTCGCGGAGTCCCAATGGTAATTATAGGAATTACACGAT
This sequence comes from Calcarisporiella thermophila, assembly GCF_041956535.1. Taxonomy (NCBI): domain Eukaryota; kingdom Fungi; phylum Calcarisporiellomycota; class Calcarisporiellomycetes; order Calcarisporiellales; family Calcarisporiellaceae; genus Calcarisporiella; species Calcarisporiella thermophila. Next base: position 325,672 of record NW_027192206.1, read on the forward strand.
AATTATTACATCAATTATAACTTTTATATTAATTTATAAAATTAGACTCTAGGCCGCTGTATGTGTTGCTCAAGGTAAATTACTCATACACTGCTCCTTTTCCTCCCTTTATTGATTTACAATTTTGGATAGTCAACTGAGATATCCAAAATCAGTTTCCTGCTATAGATGCACTGTGTGCGATACTATAAATGATCTAATTCCCATTAGAAGTATATTTTTGTCAGAATTATCAATTTCACTCTAATTTTATATTAACCCATACATAACTAGTGGAAAATTCAGAACCTCTTGATCTTAATCGGTTGCGCGCTCTTTCTGCCTCGATTTCACAAAAATCCAAGGAAAAAGATTCGCCTTGTGAAAAAAGTTCACAAAAGTCTTTCGCTGAATACGAGGCGTTAAAGCGGATAATCATGAATACTTTCTCAAGCTGGACTAATCTGAATGAAAGCTTTTCTAACGTTTGTGGACACAATTATTTTTTAATCAGCCGCAATATGTTTTAACACATTATATTATCTAGAGTCAATCCGTAGCTATAGACAACTGTGGTGTTGACTTAGACCACGTTCGAGAAGCATATAAAATTATCATAGATTCAGTAAGTTGCACTGACATCTGAACCTAACATATAACCTATAGTGATTCTTCGCTTTAGCCCACTTCAATTGTCCAAACCATGCTGTCCGCAACGGATACATTACTTCGAAGACCTGGAAAGTATGGCACCTTGATATTATTAGAACGATATGAAGTTCCGAGCTCTTTAATTATTTGAAATATTATAGGATAATGAAATACAAGGAAGACCTCAAATTTTTGATGATTATACTGGAGGTAAATTAAAACAAATTGTCTTATGTTATAATGATGTTATTTAGTGAAATGAGTTAATCTACTAATGTTTGCTTTAGAACCCTCTGTTATCACAATATTATTATACTCCCGAATCCCAATATCACCACGGCATCTTGAAACGTCTTATAGGTATAATTTCATGCCTATCTAACGAACTACACCACTATTTCGTGAACTGGTTTGCTAGGTATTTATTTTTTTATTTTATTTTATTTTATTTTATTTTATTTTATTTTATTTTGTTACTGGTTTACACCTAATTTTTTAAAATTTTCTTAAGAACAAGCACATCAATTCTGCGTAGACGGGTAGAGTTAGTAAATTCATTTATAACCTATCGACTTGATAAAATACAGCGCGATTCTACTCGGTCAAATCCTGGTTCATATGAGTCTGATTGGAGCATAAGATCTGCTGCTAGAGTAATGGCACTACTTTGTAAATTTTTTTGAAATTCCCATTAAAATTACTATACTAAGTATAATTTTCCAATTAATATTATTTTTTAGTTGCCGCTAACAGTCAATCTTCAAAACTCCCTTTATATGAGTTTTATAACACAATGGTAGACTACATCGACTTGATTGCCGACTATGATTTGTGGAGGATATGTTCGGGAAAATTTTCGTTTTGCCAGTATCCGTTCTTAATCAGTATGGGCGCAAAGATGCAAATAATGGATATAGATGCAAAACGTCAAATGGAGAACAAATTCAAAGTAAGATTAGCGTATTATATTTAATGTTTGCCTTTTCTGATACCAACAACTAAAACAGGAGGCAATTTTTACGATAATATTCCAAAAACGTGCTATAGTTCCTTACCTTGTGCTGCAAGTACGGCGCGACAGGCTAATCGAAGATTCGTTAAATCAGGTATGAAAATATGAATATGATCTTGAGATTCTCTTATATATACCATTTATTCTTAATTATTAGCTTGCATCTCATGATGCGGATGACCTTAAAAAATCTCTGAGGATTGAATTTACCGGTGAAGAGGGAGTAGATGCTGGTGGTCTCCGCAAAGAATGGTTTTTACTCTTGGTAAAAGAGCTTTTCGAGCCTCAGTATGGTATGTTTACCTGGGACGAAGATTCAAAATTGTGCTGGTTCAATCCGGCCAGTTTTGAGACAGATGAGCAATACTATCTTGTCGGTGTGGTGATCGGACTCGCAATTTACAATTCTACCATACTTGATATCCATCTCCCACTTGCGTGCTATAAGAAACTGCTCAACTATCCTGTGGGACTCCAAGATCTAAAAGAATTCCGTCCGGTAAATTTTATTTCTGCCATAAGCTTTACTGTGCTTAATTCTTATAATTTGAATCAAGGCTTTTGCTCGTGGTTTAGAGCATTTGCTGGAATTCGAAGGCGATGTCGAATCCATATTTTGCCGCGATTTCGTAGGTGAATACGAAGCATTTGGAGAAGTACAGCGTATCCCCCTTATACCGAATGGAGAAAATATACCTGTGACTAATGAAAATCGCAAGGGTAGGCGTAAAATTTTGAAGATATCCCATAATTTTATAATTAATATCTTTTTTTTTGCAGAATACGTGGATAATTATGTTGAATTTATTCTCAACAGATCTATTTCCCGACAATTCAATTCCTTCAAACAGGGTTTCCAACGAATATGTGGCGGTAATGCACTATCAGTAAAATTACAATTTTTTATTTTTGCTATTATCTTTGTTTTAAATTAATATAATCATATTACAGCTTTTTCGTCCAGAGGAAATTGAGCTTTTAGTACGAGGAAGTGCTGAACCTTTAGAGATTGAGCAATTGCGTGCGGTTACTGAGTATGAGGGGTTCTTGCCTGAAGAACCGCTCATAAGGTAAGTTAAATGTATTATTACTACATTCATGGTATTCTCCTTACCCATGTATCCCATGATATATAGAGATTTTTGGGATATATTTGCAAATATGGATCCACAGCTTCAACGAAAACTATTAATTTTTGTCACCGGTACTGATCGAATTCCTGCGACAGGCACAGCAAATCTTGCATTCAAAATCAGTTGTATCGGTGAAGATACCGAACGGTAGGTTTTCTACGTCGTCACTATTTCTTTTTTCAACATCGCTCACTAATTATTCATAAGTCTTCCCATTTCTCATACATGTTTTAACCAACTATGTCTGTACCGTTACCGTGGTCGAGCCAAGTTACGAGACAAACTGATCCTAGCAATAAACGAAAGTCAAGGCTTTAGCTTACGATAGATTGGATCTATGTAACATTATATCTAACCTAATATTAAAGGTGCAATCAATGTTTGTGCTTATATTTGCCCCAACATTGCCAAGTGGGCTTGTTACGTTGATTGATTGCTTCGATTTGAAATTATAAACATTAAGCATGTATATTGAGGTTTGTTTATAAGCAGAAATGAAAGAAAAAAAATTTTATTTACAAAAAAGAGTATAACATCACCTATTGGTATAAGTTTTTGTTCTCCTATATCTTTCATATATGTCCTCATCATCTTGAAAGTTACCTATGCCATATTTTTGGCCTCCAGCTCGAGCCTGATTTACAGAAATTGGTTCCAGTATTCCACTACTGGTTGAACTTCCGAGTCCACTTCCAGCGCCTGACCACCCTAGTTTCTGTAGCATACGGTGACCGATATTATCTTCGTGGATGAAGTGATCACCTTGAGCTTGTCTTGACGAATACTCATTTACTCCACCATTTGAACGCTTAGGAGTATCATTGCTGAAGCGGGATCGAGCTGAATGATTATAAGTTTCTCGCTCTCTAGGCTGCACTCTTGATTTCGAATTTGAATGATGATTACGAATTTCCCGTGACCGACTACGCCGATAATCTCTACTACTTTTCCGCCCTCGACTGCGACTGCGACTGCGACTGCGGCTATGGCTATGGCTACGGCTACGGCTGTGATTACGATTGCGATTATGATAGCGACTGCGACTGCGACTACGGCTGCGATTGCGCCTGTGATTACGATCTCGGCTGCGGCTTCGGCTGCGACTTCTGCTGCGACTTTGGCCACGACTTCGATTCCGGCTACAATTTTGTTCCGATTACGATTAAATTAGTTATCAAGAGCCTAATTCTCAAATAAATTCATAAAAATTATTAATCTACCTAAATCCTGGCGATGGAGACCTTGAACGAGAACGTACACTTGAAATTGAACTAAAAGGTATAAATTATTTATATTGAATAAAATTGTCCAACGGGAAGAACAGTACCTTCTAGAATCTCTAGACAAAGATCTGGAATGATACTTATGAGCTGAATGAAAATGAGATTTTGAATCTCTCACTTCTGTCGATTTACGTCGAAATCGCCCTATAATAGTGCTAAGATAATTCATGTCCCAACCTTCATTTTTAGAGATAGTAGGGGCATCAGTTGAATTGGTCCTTGGTTCTATGCCCATACAGAACTCATTCACAGCTTCGAATAGCTCTTGAGACGGAGGAGGTAAGGGAGGAAGTCGAATGCTACTAACTCGTATAGGAGTATATGGTAGATCCTCAGCCTATAAATTTTATAGTAAATAAAATAAACAGTAAGAAAATCTAACAGAGAAAAGCATATATTAGATAAGTTTTACCGAAATTAGCGGTACTATTATTCCTGCTGGTAGCTCATAGTACTTTTTTTCTGGCATTAGTGGTCTAGGAAGAGGTCCAGCTGAAGGAATTACTGAATCTTGAGAATAAACACCAGTTGAAAAACCAGAAGGGCAAGAAGGAATGAATGGAGGGGCATTTATTGGAGGGGGTGCATGTGGGCGAGGTTGAAGAAATGGCGGCCGAAGGGGTGATGCAACGAGAGGATCAGCGGAATTATTACCAATAGGCACACCGGAGAACCCTCCATGCGTGAAGGAAGTAAATACATGTTTAGGTTGTTGGAACGAACTGGTAGTATTCTGATCATTGCCTAATGAAATGCGAACGGCAATAAAAATAGTAACAGAAGAACATTTTATATGGTGAACATCAGAAGGATAAACAGTTCATTTTATTTATACAATGTTAGTAGATTACAATTAACGACTTAAAACTCCTGCACTTACTCTGTTTCTGATCCATAGCCGGTGGATTAATGTAATGGAATATTTTCTTTCGTAAAGATCTGAAGTATTATGATTGAAAAATCCTTGCGATACTATAACGATTCAGGGGATGGATTTAATTAAGTTTCCTCGGAAATACTATTTAAAGTGGGAGACTCTCTGCATCCCTGCTATTAGAAATGTGCTTTATGATCTCACCATCCCAATTTGGAAGTGGGCTCAATAATTATAAAAGTATACTTCAATTATCATTAATAATTCCCTATAATTTTATCAAGGTATCAACAATTTCCTAATAATGTGCATTTTATTCTGGACTGTGGATAACCATCCATTCTACAGATTGTAAATGTCTCCTTTCCTAAACCATACTTGAACACAATTGTATTTAATTTATTATTCCGATATCTTTTTGTTAATAGTATATTTGCAGCCAACCGAGATGAATTTATAGAACGCCCAGCAAAGCGAGCTGATTTTTGGGATCCCCCATATGAACAAATACTGGCCGGACAAGATCTTTTGGGGAACGGAACTTGGCTAGGAATAACTCGTAATGGGAGGTTTGCTGCTCTTACTAATTTTCGTGAAAATGCTCTTCCAAAATCAAAAAAAGATGTTGCAATCAGTCGTGGTTTGATCGTTCGAGATTTTCTCTCTAAAGACAATGTGAGCGTATCTGAATTTTTATCGGATTTAAATCTTAAAGGCAAACAATACGATGGTTTCATCATTATTGCATGTGACTTTAAAGAAAAACCAGAATTTTGGTACGCTTCAAATAGAGACGAAAAACCTCGGCCCTTGGAAAGTAAACGTGTATATGGTAAGAGATTACCCCATTATACCTGAGACGTATTTTTAAATCCTATAGAATATAGGACTATCTAATACGATTATTAGCCAAGAATGGCCAAAAGTAAAGGAGGGGAAACTTCTTTTTCAAGACATATTGCAGACGAAGTTTGAAGATGAGACTTCACTAATTCACGCACTTTTTAGATTGCTTCAGTATATATCCTAATAGTTCATACAATCATATTTGTATAGCTAAACAATAATATTCTTACCAGGACTACTTCTCCATTTCCCAACGATGATTTCACAAGCAATCGCGACAGCTTTTCTACGCGAATAAAAATCCCACTAGTTTACGAGACGAGTACGAATGATGTCAAGCGGGCTTATGCAACGCGTTCTAGTACGGTTATTCTCATTGATAACCAATGGAATGCTACTTTTGTTGAGCGCCACCTATTTGATGAAAAGGGAAACCCTGAAAATATAGAATTTCATCATAAATTCCGTATATCAATATGATTAAAGTTAATGTACTATTTTATCATTAATAATTGTTGTTTCAAAGACTAACTCTGAATATAATATATTAATCGTGTTCAATTGAATTTAGATGAATTGTTTACTGCGCCACTCATCAATTTTATAAAAACAATGCTCAAACAATTCATCTGGAAAATTGATATATACATAAATATGCTCTCGGCGCGACCTACTTACGAACTCTTTCGCAGCACCTTCAAGCGAGCAGAGCGTGGACTTTTTGGCGGAAAACATATTCAATTTGGGAATAATGTAATCTTAACATCTCTAATTTAAAAAACCGTTTTGCATAATTAATTTCATATTTTGCTGTATAGAATCCTTTTTCAAAGAAAAAGACTCGTAGGAACTGGTTACCCAACGTCCAAAGTAAACGCATTTTCTCGGAAGCCCTTAACAGCTATGTTAAATTGAATGTCACTACATCTATTCTGCGTACGATTGACAAAAAGGGAGGTCTTGATCAATACCTTCTTAAAACAAGAGATCAGAATATATTTAGTAAGAAGGGCCTCCAGTTGAAAAGGGAAATTGAATCATCTAAACGCTAAGGAGATTCAAGTGAAGCTAATGATAGAATGTATATTTGTGCCATTGGCTCTCTCTTTTCACTCTTACAATGTATAATTTTGCCCAGGCTGCCGATATTGAATATTACTATAACTTTATACAAGTATTGTTTTATTTTTTAAATCTCCTCCAATTTACCTACGATAAAATAAATCGATGGGATGCGTTGTACATTCGAGCAAGCTCATAGTCTGTCGGGTACACCTTTATAGGAATCAAGCAATCTAAAGTTTCTACATAAGTCTCCTGCATCGCCTGAAAGTGTTTATGACGATCATCCGTATTCGTGCGTACAAATGGAGTCAATGCCGCACTTGTGACAAACTCGATTCCAAGATACCACTGAAGACGCACTAATAAACGTGCAAAAAAGTGAATTCAGGTGTATATACAAAGAAAATTAATTTATATACCTCCTGTAGTAAAGAATTCTGGGGTACCAGAAGGTGGTATGCAGAGATTAAAACTCGCACGACGAGTACTTAAGCAAAATTCATTGTGTTCAGCATAAACTTGGCGAGTAGCTCGAGCAATTTGACTAGAGGATCGATTTGTGATGCTTTGTTCAATTCGCTCTGTTGTCTCCAAACTTACGGACACCTAGTGAGAAAAATATTCATATTATGCGAATATTAAAATACAATGAAAAATAGTAGCTACTTGATAAGTAGGTATAGCGTGCTGAGTAAGGACGATTACGCCGGAAACGACTTCGCCCAAACGATATGCAGTTTTCGGAAGGATCAACTCGGCCACTCTATCATTTCCTTTACAAATTTCAAATGTTGCTGAAGAGAATTAAGTTAAGTTAACGCTATAAGAGAATAAGTTACAATATTCAAGTCCACCCACCCCCCTTTGTACTCTTTGAGAGATAGTTCACAATACGTAAGCAATTAGAATTATCAGCAAAATTTTTTGTATAAGCTCCACTTTCTCTTCGAGTAAGCTCAGTCCCTCCAGGAGTCAGAGTGCTTAAATCATCAGAGTGCTGTAGGCGCTGAACATAATTCATGAACTCTTGTTTTGACACATCTGAATGAAGAATGAAATATTTAATAATTTGAAAGATATATAATATATATTAAAACTCACTATACTTCTGTTTTAACTTGACAGGGATATCTTCGATACAAAATACAGTAGCTTCGTCTTGCCACACGACTATAGGATTCATCAAATCATAAACTGGGCGTGATCCGTCCTCTTTATAAATAAACATTAGAATAGGTTAATAAACCCTTAAATAACACTAGGAATACCAGAAGTATGATTAAACACGCGGAACGGAAGCTCCAACACTTGAGATTGATTATTTAATCCTCCATTCTGAATGCCCACTATAAGATTATAATTAAAGCGGAAAGCTTTGCCCTTGTGAGATGGCGGAAGATCTGATGGGAGGAAAGTTTCGTATTTAACTATATTCAACCATATATTAGAGTATTAGATATATGAATAAAAACAAATAAAAAATGAGCCCTAACAAGTTCTTGTCTCTCCTGGAGCAAGGTGCAAGCTAGTAAATATAATCGATGGCGGTGTCGAGAACACGGGAACAGATTTTTCTTCTATATTAAAGAAATTGTATGGAATGAGAAGATCAGAAAATCAAAATGTAAAAATATTATAAGTTGCATCACTACCATCACGACTTCGAGTGCCGCTTGAATAAAAAGAAGTTCCACTAGAAGAAGAAATAAGACTTCCACCTCCATGACCGCCACTTCGGTGGGCTGGCTTATACATAACTTTGGATTTTACTGGCTCGAAATCACTTATTTTAACCAGGTTCTGATCAACAAAAAAGTGGCCTTCAATTTGAGCAAAACTCCATAAAATTGTTTCGGATTTGTGAGCGAGCGATGGTGATGAATTAAATTGTGAAACCAAAGATAATCGTCGATTAACACGGTCCGATGAATTCCATTCAGTAGAAAGATCATGTTGTTTAATTGCATATAAATCCAATGACGCTCGAGGAGTAGTATCTTCTATATCCATATCAAGCGAGAACGTTTCTGAAAGATCTGTTTTTCGTCCCTGCAGAGATTCTTCGGTGAGATCTGGGGTAGATTCAATGTCGTCCACATCTAATAATAAAAATTAAGATATATATCTGTACATTTAGGTAAAATTCAAATAAAATTTACTTAAGGAATAAGGGGTAGCATCTATAGGTTCGTTAATCTGTAGAGATCCTGAAGCCATCTGCTCGCTTCCACTAAGGAAGGATAGAGTTGATGAGGCAATTGACGTAAGGGAAGCAGAGCGTCTTATCAGATTGCGAAGGCCACTTGTACTTGACAATGATTGCTCGAGACTGTTTAGAACAGACGAGTTTGTCTTTGAAACAATAGTAGCATCCTTTCCATTCCTTTGATTCGATTTCGGAGTCTGTCGGATGAAATCTCGCGGTGGCTCACTGCTTGAACGAGAATGGTTTGCAAAACCGTTGATAAGTGAAGTAATATCCCTTCGACTTAATTGTGAAGAGCTTGGCCGATTAACTCTAGCCCGAGGTGATGATGGCGCAGAATTGAAATGTGAAGGGGAAGTGTGGGAGTTGGTGAATGATATAGTGCAGGAAAACTTCTCACCGGCGAAAAATACACCATTCTGATCCAATGTAACAGAGATATTCATGTTTAACAAATGACATAAATGTGTAATGAAAATATATAAAAAAGGTAAATATAAGACGGATCGAGAATCTAGAAAAATATTTTCTAATAAAACGTTCCGCTAATCTGGCAACACACTAAATGTAAAATGTAATCCCATATATACTTATTTTATCGCGCTCAATATTATTGACTCCACAAACGTAGATATTTCACAAAATTCCGATTTTTTTCGCATCATTAATAACCTTAGCAGACTTAATAACCCATACACGTTGAAATAGGCAAGAATTTGGATTATTCCCTAACATCGGCTTCAGGATGGTCTTATCTAATGCCCACATCCTTCTCCAAACAAAATTAATTACTATACACCTTCAATATACCTGGTTTTTGTTTAAATAAAATGAAAAATATATTTATAAAAATTTAATTGGAGAACAATTATTTAAAATTTTCAAAATATTCAATTTTCAAAAAATTTTTTTAAATTTAAACTAAAAATTTATTCTAAAATAAAATAATTGTGATATTGGATAAAAATTTCATTATAACTTTTTTTAATCCTATTAGAATAATGTAAAAACTTTAATACATTATTTAATGCAATATTTTTTCTTGTTCAGCCAAAGTTCATTAGCCAAGAGTTTTTCACATTTTAAAAACACAACATCTATTGGAAAATAAAAGATAATGCTAGTAGTATTTTCAGGTTTAAACGTAGGCAAAAACTTTCAATTAAGTAGCAAGTAAAGTTATTTTGTTTCATTTCAACATTTGAGAGGTTCCGCTGTTCCAATTGTTAATTTTTTCACTCGTTTAGAGTAACTCTCATATAATGAATTCAATACCGAGAAAGATACCAGTGAACTGTAGCTGACATTTTAATTATCGTTTATTTAACTCACATAACACGTGAAAAATCAGATATACAGTTTTACGGTCTCATAATCCGACCCTTCTCATAGCGATCGCCTCAGCTTCTTTAAGAATTTTCTCTTCTAACAACAAGCCCTTCTTCACGGTTGGACGCTCTGTGAATACTGCGCCAAATGCACGAGCCTGTTCTTCTGCTACTTTTTGCTCTGTCTCTTCCATGGCACGAATAGCATAAAATTCGGAGCATGCTTGGGCATATGCCTGTTGTTCTGTTAGCCCCTTGTGGCGCATGAGATGAAGCTGATATTGAATTACACTATGTTATGTTTAAAATTAAGATCTGAATCCTCTTTCCTATCTTATATCATAAGATGTACTAACCACTCTCCAGTTATTTCACTAGGGTGCATACCAGGTGCAAGTAAGCTGCTCCAATCATTGCGATTAGTTCCTTCACCTTCAATCAAGACACGAGGGCGATGAAGTTCAAAGGGATGATCGCGGAAAAATCGATGTCTGAGACGGTCTTCGGGATATATTATTGGCTGTGGACGTGGTTTTCGTGTACGTAGGTGTTTTTGTTGATGATGTGTTCTGGTTTTAGTGGTGGGGCCATGTGATTTTCCTTCTCCGAGAAAATCTTGTGCTTGATGTGAAAATACTATACTTGGACCGGGGGGAATAAGGCGCACAGCAGGATACCACGCCGGCTGTTCCTTCAAAAGCCCTCCTTTGAGAAGATTTTTAACTTGGTGGTGAATCTGTGATGGTCTTGCTCGATAGGACATCTTTTTCAATTATTGAAATTATGTTTGAGATTGAAGAGAGTGCTGTGTTGACAGTAATTTATGTGGCGGAGCAATCAATTCAATAATCTAGCGAGAATTTCCAAAATATATTTCTGAAGATTTCTTGAATAAATGGCGAATAGTGACTCAATTGATTGCCTCCCATACGTAGATCGCGAAATAGATGCTGAAGGTAAATCTCTCTTTTTTATAACCTTAATCACACATACTTATTTTTATTATTCAAGGGGTTCGCGATCTTGTAGATCAAATAGTTGCACAAGAACTGCAGGCATCAAAACTAGATCGAGCCGAGTCCCCGAAACCTATAGATCTCTTTCAGGATGATTCTCACTTGCTAATACGAGAAGAAATAGAAAGAGTGAGTGCTGGACTTGCTTTACCTCAGATGGATACGACGCGATACCACCTCAATCCTCCTGAAGAAGAGAAGAGTAATGATCTCGATGCATGGCGTCAAGCGATTAACAACGCAAAAGCTCAATTGAAAGCACAAGAGAGCCGGTAAATACTTTATTATCTTACGTAGCTACAAAACATTAATCTTTATATTCTCTGCTAGACTTTCTAATCTCGAAAATTTGCAAAATAATGGATCTGAAGCTTGGTTAGCTTATAATAGTGAGCTTGAGTATACCCTTGCACAAATTCAAAGTGAAGCGAACAATTATCGCCAACGTATCGTAGAACTAAATCGACGAAGAAAACTCGAGCAGGTCATAAAAATTTTTATTAATTTTGATGTATGAAATTTTAGTAACACTAACAATTTATTAGGTCCAAGCTGGAAACACTCTGCGCACACTCCAGTCTAGATGGGCAGAACTTTTGAGACAGACGGTTCAAGTGGAGGTAGCATGTGCCACCTTGAATGCAGAGGTGGCAGACCTACGCCAAAAAGCATCCAAAAATGATTCTTCTAAAAATATTGGTGCAAATATATAAATGTATTGAAAATCCTCATTTTGTAACATCTATAATTCAAGTTTATTATTAAAAATCAATAAATCTACTCTGGAGAACATATATATGCTTCAATCAAATATTTTAGCAGCTACTACATCGAATGAAATATTTTGTGTAAAGAGTTTGAAAAAGACTCATTGATTATGCTAATTGCTTCAAATGTCAATATGTATTAGAAAATTGGCCATTCTGTATGATCTTGATTAACATAAATATCATAAATAGATAGTACATTGCTAATTGTTGTCAGGAAAAATTGAAAACTTTATTCAATTAGATAAGATTTTATCTGATATATAGTATATAAGGGGGTACATTTCCCAAAGTCAATACAATATATTACTAAACTTAACGGCGCGTTAAGCATATCTTGCTATATATACACAGAGCATTATTACAAAAATATCTTACGAATAATTATAAGGTTGCAAATTGTTTGTCAGCATGCTTTCTCCCATCATTAATATACCTTTTACAAACTTCAGTATAATTAAGCATGTGAATCTTGGGCACTTCACAACTCAACTTCTTTTGGCGAAAGAATTCTACATAAACTGCCGTGCTCCCTTGCTTTTTGCCCATCGTATTCAACAACTCTTTTTCTCGAAGCGAAATTGATGCCCCAAATATGGGATCCGGCTCTTCATTGGAAAATTGATTTGATTCACCTCTTTTTACGAAATCCTGAGCTTGTCTGAGTTCCTGTAGGGTGTGCTCTATTTGGACCAGAAGCACGTTCTTAAAACTATACCGGCCATTACCGAGTGGTCTCGAATCATCATTTTTCAATGCATTGAGTTCGTGTCTTGCCTCTTTCACTCTCCCGAGATACATAAGCATACGAGCGCGCTCAAATCGCGTAAAGTATAAGATATAGTGATCAAGTGCGATTTTAGCATTATGTTTAAGCACATTATCAAAGCAGGACGACGCTAGACTTGAAAAATCTTCATAGGGGGGCGTAGATTTGCCGTTTTCACGAAAAGCAAGCTTGCACGCAATAATACCTTTGAGCATGTAACCAAGGCAGTAATCATCCCAGTAGTTGGCATACGTTTTTGTCTCATCCTCGGAAGTAAGGCTCTGATGTGAATCTGTGGCTGCTATTGGTACCGCTCCAGGGGGAGGAAGATTTTCCGCCTGTTGTTTACGTTTCTTGCCTAAGCAAGGTTCAATGACAACAGTTGGTATTACATTCTGGGCAAGGAGGTCTTCGAGCTTATTTAATTCTTCTGCGACTGCATCCAGGCAATCATGTAGCTGATCTATGTCCATGATATCGTATGCGTTCCAGATATACATGATTTCAAACATTGGGAGAAATAGTCGGTTCCCTTGAGCGAAAAACTTACGCGCTTTCCTCGCTACAAATTTCTAAATATTCCGTTAGATATTACAAGCATTGTGTGTTAATTAATTGTTATTCTCACCTCGATCGGCAAGCAGATTTTCCCCATGTGAGTAACTAAGTGATTTACTTCTGACATAGTCTCAATCGTCTCATCTTGATCTACTTTGGTTCCAAGCGTGTACATTACGGCTGCCTTGTGGTAGCTGTATGTAGCTTTAGACCACATGCTCTCCATCGCAAGGAAATTTATCCACTTGAATGCTTTCTTCCAATCAAGTAGCATAGAGTAGCATAAGAATAGATCCCAGTATGAAACGTGGTGTAGTTGCTTCCATTCTTGATGAGTACGGGTTGCGAACTCGAAGATGCGGATTGCCGTAGGAATGTCATGAGTCAGCATATGTAGCTTCCCTTGGCAATAAAGGAACAAAACGCTGTGCTCATACCGCAACAGGAGAGAGCTGACGACTTTGACAGCGGTATTAAGGTTAAAGCTAGGGTTAAATACGAAGCTGCTGACGATGATATGATATATCACGACAAAACCCTCAATAATAGGGCGTCTCACACCAGCCCGTCCGCGAGATACTCCCCGTTCAAGAAGTGAGAGTTTGAAACCCTGTCGCCATCCACACGAAGCTTCAAGGAGTTTAAGGCCATACCCAAGATTACCTTTAAACCCAACAAGCTTTACAAGAACTCCGAAAAATGGGTAGATTAAATTTATGTACGACAAACATATTATGATAATTGCCCATCCCAACGTGACACCAGAGTAAAAGTCATCGTCTATATTATAGCGCGAAATATCCTCTCCGTTATCAGCTTCGGCTTCAACGGCTTCCACGAATTTACTCATTGCGTTGTAGAGTACTTGGGAGCGTTTTACATATAACGCCGACCTTATTAGGGTCTGGATATCGTCTTCTTGAAGCCAGATAAGAGCACACAAGAATAGGTGTGCTTCTGCGGTTATGAGCTCCTAATATTTATATGAGCGAATAAAATTGTGCAAAATCAGATTGGATGTAAACTTGTAGCCTTACCGCATGTCGCTGGCACATTGTCATTTTCTTGAATGATCTAACGGATGGGCCACCTAGAACGATGTCTTCTATTAAATTCTTGCTAGATTTTCGAAGATTAGATGCGAGCGCGATTGAGCATCGAAATGCCTCTATAGCTCTATCGATATCATCCGGTTGGAATGTAATTAAAGCACGAAACGCTAGAAGGAGTGCATAGCCATGTGTAGAGTACGGATATTTTTTATAGTTCTTCAGCAAAAGTGCTTCTGCGTCATTCATACGAGAATTAATAAATTTATCGAGCGCAAGTCTTGCTTGATCAAGATCTAATTTAAGGTGATGTTCGTCGACATTTGTAACTCGCACACTGCTGTCACGATAACTAGATCGCCTTGATGTAGTAACACTTGACATCATTGATAACGAAAGTCTTTTCCATGACATAAGATTGGGAAGAGAACGGGAGCGTATTGTTCGCTCTGCAATTGAAAAGCGAGCTGAGAGATTTGATATAGCTCCGGTCGATAATGGACGCGCACGTGGGCGAGAGCGTGGTGTTTTTCGTTGTGCTGCAGTATTTGACTGTTGACTTCCCGTCAACTCATCACTAAAGGCCGTTAACGCATCTCTGGAATCATTTGGCGCATCAGTGATGTGGGAGTCTGAGGACATGAAGCTTCCAGACCACCTCTTTAGAGCTTTCATTTCTAGGATTAGGAAATATGAATATTAGTACTAAAATTTGCATTTTACGAAGAGAGACTTACTGGAGGATTTGGTGTGCTAGAGCAATTATTTATAATAAAAGGGTAAGATTGTTGTTATCCTAATTATTTTGAAGGAGAGTTTATATAGCCCATCCAATTTCCAGGTTTGCCACTCAATTAATCACAGGCGCACATACCCCCGCAATATTTGTTATAAAAAATTTTTACCCGGTGTCCGTCGATCGTTTAACTGTTCTTGAATTAGGTTAGGTTATTAATTTTAAATAGCTTAATTAACATAAAAATATTATTGTTCCCTAGGGACGCTTGTATCGCATCTTCGCTAATATTAATTCAAATTCTCATTTAAGAAACATAAAGTACAGGAAAACTAGTTTCCAAAAATTACTTAATTTTGAAAAAATAAGCTGTATGTCAGTAGGTTGAACCAGGAGACAACAATAATTAGATATACGATTTATAAAATGAAAGCTTTCGAATATCTCTGCTATCCGCCAGCCAAAAATTTCTCAATTTTATTATTATACCGTTTTCCTAAAAAGGGTGATCTGAATTTCTCAAGAATAGACTCTACACTATTTAATAAATTATTTAGCTAAACAGTAACCAGAAATTGATCTAGCAAACTTTTTATCATCATGACCAGACATAGTAAAAATAATACAGCGAGTCCGGTTTTTACGTATGCTGAATCTAATAGGCTTGAATATGGCACAAAAAAAGTAATTATCAAATATATTATTGCAAATCTCTTATTTACTGACTAGATCGTTTTGACTACAGCAACGTTTGGGGAGAGAATCGTTAAGAAATTTTGATGCATGTTTTCTTTGCTTGCAGCGTGCAAGAGATCCAGTGTGTTGTACTGAGGGCCACCTTGCATGCAGAGAATGTGCTTATGAAAATATTCTAGCACAAAAGAAAGCAATAACTCGACAACAGAAGCTTGCAGAGCAACAGCGACTAGAACAAGAAGAAGAAACCCGAAAGAAGGAAGAAGCTGCAAAAGAGGCCCTAATCCGAGATTTGGAAAAGCAATCACGACTTCCAACCGGAGGTAAAAGAGACTCAGTGAATACCACCTCCTCATTCACTGAAAACGACAACGTCAAAGAAGATGCTTTGAAATCGCCCAATATAAACCATGCTGGTAAAATATCCACTCATTTTTTTTTTACCCAAGTCCATTAATTATTTGGTTTTACTAGATTCCTTGATAGCAGCCGGCTCTAAACGTAAATTTCAGCTTAGTGAGGATCAACTCGCTTCAAATTCTCAGAAAGACCTCGAGAAATATCTGCAAAGAATAGGGAACAAGGAAAAAGAATCTGAAACAAAAGGAAACGCACTACCGAGTTTTTGGATTCCCTCACTAACTCCCTCCGAAAAACCTGAGATGATTAAAGTGACTAAATTGCAGCCTATATGTGGTGGATCTGAGAAAGAACATACGTTTACGTATGTATTATTTAGCCATATCTGCTATTGAATTCTATTCAAGAACTGATTTTTCTGTTTACTTAGACTTAAATCACTGATAAATGTAAACTGGACCAAAGAAAAAGGAAAAGATGAATATTTTTGCCCTGCATGCTCAAAATCCTTCAGCAATTCGATGAAAATTGCAAGTAAGTAAAGGGCCGAATAACCATTTTTATACACACTAATTATAATTTTTTTACTTGATGATTAAGTACTAAGAAACTGTGGTCATGTTTTATGCCGGGGATGTGTAGAGCAGTTTGTTCGACCATCAAAGCAGTGTTATGTGTGCAATGCAGCACTGAAAGAGAAAGATATCATTAATATGTCGGGAGAAGGCACAGGTTATGCTGGGAGTGGCGGGAAAGTTCTTGCAACTAAATATGATGTTGCTTTTCAATAAACACATTATATTATTAATAAATATATGTTTCCTTTGTTATAATAGTACAATTCCCCCATTCCAATATAATCCCAGTTTAATTACAAAGTCAAATCTTAACACTTGACATTGAAAGCATAATTTGTGACGGCAAAATTCAACTGTGTGATTTCTGCTTTTTAACAGCGAATTTTTGTGTCGAAAAAAAATGAACAGCCTAGCTACATCAGAGAATTCTGATGCCACAATTGAAATAGTTCATAACGATTCTCTTCATCCTTCTTCTATCTCTTCTGATGTAACATTACCACTATCGCCTCCTGGTTCGCCACTTTCAGATCTCAAAGCAAAGTTTGTCCGATTTCACAATCTTACTCTCCAGGGTCTCCGCTTTAATGATCGACTTGTGCGCAATAAATCATTTAGAAATCCTCATATTTATGCGAAGCTAGTAGAATACGTAGATGAACTTGGAAGCAATTTTCCACCAGATATATTCGATCCACATGGTTTCCCTCAAGAGGCATTTGCAGAAAATATCGGTTTGTATATAGCATATTTACCCAATTTAATGATTGGTAAATAAATCTTGGTGCTATCTAGCTACTGCTCAGAAAAAGAAGGCAGAAGAACGAGCACTTGCTCAATCACAACACCGTTCGCACATAGACTTCGTAAGCATGAAACCAGAGGCTAAAGACAGTTCAAATATAGCCGAGAAATCGGGTAAATACTTTGCAGCACATTAATGTATTTAAGAAACGTGTATTTAACTCACTCATTACAATTACTATAGCAGGTGCTAAAAAGCGCCTTTCAAAATGGGATGTACCTGCTCAGGCAAAGCGACAGCAACAGTAAAAGTTGGAAGAAGAATTTGTATGAACTGGATTTAGATGTATGATAGCAAATCGAGAAAATTATTTTTTACATTAATAAACCTATTATTAATCTTGTGAACACTTTCTTGCCCGCACAGAGATCTTTGATCTCAACTAAAGATTATTTCCATCATAATCCTGACTTGTTCAATTAAAATTTGAGGCAATGGAAACGGTACAATTTGGTTTAAAATTGTATTATATATATGCTAAATTTAGTCGCATTCTTTTAGGCTGTCCGCAAGGCCACAAGAAGTTCCTCCACTGAAGCGCCCAAAGCGAAACACCTAAGAGGTAGATTGCTAAAATTTCATAGCATTTTTCTCTAAAATTTATGTTAACCAATCATTTTGAACAGTGTTAATTGACTACTCTTCAAGAGCTGACATAACATCTTTGGATGATATGTTTCATATCATCTATGGTAGATTGCATGAGTCGAATTGGGCTGTAAGTTATTTTTTAATATTTCACATCGGTAAAATGCACCATTAATAATTCAATTCATTTAGATTGTATTTAAAGCACTCATTACCATCCACATTTTGATGCGTGACGAGACATGTGGAGAAAATATCTTAAGGTATCTCGCGGCCCGGCCTGCCATATTCAACGTGTCAGATTTTAAAGACAAATCTGGCAGCCACGGTAATTCCTTAGAATTATCCTACGATTCCCTCGAAACATAATTTATTGCTATTTACTTTAGGTGAACAGGCGAAAAATATTCATGCATATGCTGCTTATTTAGAGGAAAAAACTGCAACATTTGCTGATCTTAAGGTGGATATTATTCGTACAAGAACACGAGGATCATCTAGTACTCTCCGAAAGGTCCCTCTTTCTGAAGGGCTCTTAACCAAGGTCAGAGTATTACAACGGCAGCTGAATAGCTTGCTCTCATGTAAGGTAATACGGATGAGTAAATGGATATTTCGCAAAGCTCAGTATATTTACGAATCTTCTAAACAGTTTTTTATCGATGATGTGGACAATGTGATAACACTAGAAGCTTTTAGACTCTTAATTCACGATCTTTTGAGTCTATTTCAAGTGGTTAATGAAGGGATCATTAATATGCTTGGTAACTTTTTAAAACTATGTGTGTATAAACCATATTGCTCTAATTTTTATATATATTACCCAGAGCACTATTTTGAAATGAAAAAAGCGGACGCCCAATCCGCGTTAAAGATTTATAAGGAGTTTACAGCTCAAACAGAAAAAGTTGTTGATTATCTTGGAGTAGCTAAGCGACTTCAGGGGTCGTTAAGGCTAACAATTCCAACATTGAAGCATGTATGATCTTAGCACATCATATTAACCTATTTTTTGCATTTTTCATCTAATTTTATTTTTCGTAAATTATTCAATTTTCAAAACCTAGGCTCCAGTGAGTCTTGCTACAGTGTTAGAGCAATATATCAACAGCCCTGATTTTGAAGAGAACCGGGAAGCATACAGGAGCGGCCAGATAGCCAGCAAAGAGAAAAAAACAAACGAGTTCCAAAAAACCTCAGCAACGGTATCTTCCGGTAATCCTGCAAGTAAATATCTATACCAATACATAGAAAATTATAAGTATATAATACTCAAGTTTGTTCAAGCAGAAGCCAACACCTCCAACTCTTCAAAGCCTGAAGCCCAAAAAGAAATTGATATGATTGATTTCTTCGGAAGTCTTGAACAAGAGCAAACAGTCGTTTTCGAAACCCCGCCTTCCGCAGGCCTTAATACAGTTCAGCCTTTAGCAAATCTCAACAGCTACGGAATGGCTAATTTTCCACTAGGAAGTTCAGCACCTATTACCACAACACCTCAGCAAAACTCAACACCTGATTCCAATCCTTTTCGACTGGCATTGAACCAGTCTGCGTCGATGGTTTCCACTACGACCGCGGGAACTAACCCTTTTCGGTGTTCACTCCTACCAAATTCAAGTTCAAATCCTTTCGCCTCTCCGCAACAGCTGCACCCTCAACCACAGCCTTTAATTCAGCAACAGCAAACGCAATTTTCATGGCAAACGCAGCAGCCTACTACCAACACATCTATTTCGCAATCCGGAGCGTTTTCTTCATGGCGACCGACTGACGCGCAGTTACCAATGCAACAGCTGCAGAATCCTACCGATAGGAATCCATTTCGAGACTTTTCGAACCCCACAGGAGCTACATCCACAACGAGCTCAATCCAAAACAACCCCTTCAGCCTTGGAGAAAAGGCACCTCAAAATGCGCTCTTTCCATTACAATCGCAGCAACTTCAATACCAAACACAACAGCAACAACTCCAGTCGAAGTCACCATTTAATTCACAGGCTTTTCCTAACAGCGGATCTATTTTCTGATTTTTTTTTAATTTGTGTCGACAGGTATTATATCATTCCCATTCTTGACGCTATGTTTAAAGGGAATAAAGCCATTCTGGTGTTGTAACATTTGTTACCAGCCATTTTATTTAATTTTATAAATACGATTATACAAATCTATCTGTATTATTCACACATAAGCTTCCGCTATTGGAGAAATTCAAACAGAAGGATTTCAAAACGTTTGGCTGTTTAGTATTCCTCGACTTCTTCTTCCTCCTCACCAATAGAGTCCATGCCAACTTCCTCATAATCTTTCTCGAGTGCTGCAAGATCCTCTCGAGCTTCACTGAACTCTCCCTCCTCCATACCCTCGCCAACATACCAGTGAACAAATGCACGCTTAGCATACATAAGATCGAATTTATGATCAAGGCGAGACCAAGCCTCAGCAATGGCAGTTGTGTTAGAGAGCATACAGACGGCACGCTTAACTTTAGCGAGGTCACCACCAGGCACAACAGTGGGAGGCTGGTAGTTGATTCCGAGCTTGAAGCCAGTGGGGCACCAGTCCACGAATTGGATTGTGCGTTTAGTTCTGATAGAGGCGACGGCAGCATTGGCATCTTTAGGCACAACATCACCACGGTAGAGCAATGCACAAGCCATATACTTTCCGTTACGAGGATCGCATTTAACCATCTGGTTAGTAGGTTCGAAACACGCGTTGGTGATTTCAGCAACAGAAAGCTGTTCATGGAAAGCCTTCTCAGCGCTGATGATGGGCGCATAAGTAACAAGTGGAAAGTGAATGCGTGGATACGGAACCAGATTAGTCTGGAACTCGGTCAGATCAACATTAAGGGACCCGGCGAAACGCAACGAAGCAGTAATGGAGGAAACCACCTGAGCGATGATACGGTTCAGGTTAGTGTATCCGGGGCGCTCAATGCCGAGATTACGACGACAGATATCGAAAATGGCCTCGTTGTCCACCATGAATGAGCAGTCGGAGTGTTCAAGGGTGGTGTGGGTAGTCAGGATGGAATTGTATGGCTCCACAACCGAGGTTGCAAGATGGGGCGCAGGATACACGCAGAACTCAAGCTTAGATTTCTTGCCGTAGTCGACGGATAGGCGCTCAAGTAGAAGAGCACCAAGGCCGGATCCAGTACCGCCACCAAAGGAGTGGAACACGAGGAAACCTTGGAGTCCAGAGCAGTTATCGGCGAGCTTGCGAATACGATCGAGCACTGAATCAACTATCTCCTTGCCGATAGTATAGTGGCCACGAGCATAATTGTTCGCAGCATCCTCCTTTCCGGTAATAAGTTGCTCGGGATGGAAGAGTTGACGATAAGTACCAGTGCGGACTTCGTCAACCACAGTGGGCTCCAAGTCGACAAACACCGTGCGAGGAACGTGCTTTCCGGAGCTGGTCTCGGAGAAGAAAGTGTTGAAGGAATCATCTTCCTTTCCAACAGATTTATCGGAGGGCATGGTACCATCAGGTTGAATACCCTATAATTAAAAACATTCAATTTCTGAAGAATTTAATTTGAAGATGCGTGTACTTACGTGCTCTAAACAGTAGAGCTCCCAGCAAGCGTTACCGATTTGCACACCGGCCTGGCCAACACTTTAAGATGAGCAGTTAAAAGTTAAATACATTGATTAATAATTACGCGTGCAAAAAAAAAAAATAAGAAAAAAAATACTTACTGAACGCTGATAATTTCCCTCATAGTGCTAGATGATTACTGGAGGAAAAAAAAACAGATGGCTATTATTGGATGATTGAAAATGGGGATTTTCTAATGAGGAATGTTCTCGTTAGGGTGAACAACCTGTAAAGAGAAAAAAAAAAATATTAGACCAAAACAAATTTTATTTATAGGGAAGATTAGTGAGGCGCAGCATCTTGGTTGACTACTCAGTTCGATATCACAAAAAGTTCCATATTATGATAATATACTTTAATTAAATATTGGTTAAAAACCCATAGCCTAATGAAAATATGAAAAAAAACATACATTAATGTTGGTACGCAGAGTATCCCGACCTATAATTCTCACCAATGTCCACCACAATTGATGCATAATATGCAAAGCCGTTATACCTGTTGTGCCCTGATTTGCACATATAAATTATTAACCCATTCATCGATAATGTACGCGAAATTACAAATATACAGAATAGGCAACAACTAGAAGAAATGATTAACTTGAAACTGCCTTAAAGCAATTTCTATATATATTGAACTATATTTCTTCTCTGCGATGTCAGGGGGCGATGTTTTACATCCCGACTTTTATTTTATTTTATTTCAGGTAGTAATAGGTTATGTGAATTTTCAGACTCTACTGCTGCGTTTTCGAGTTGAGCTTTCATTTTCTCAAAAATTCCATGAGACACGATGATGATTAAAAATAAAGATGAAATAACATGGCGTCAAGAGGGTATTTCTGTAGGGTTAACCTGTTTTATATGTGTAGAATGGAGCCAATAAGATAATACAAAAAACGTCCTAGCACTGGCACTGTTAGCCCTAGTCGCACTTTAAAGGGTCATGATCGAGCGACACCATGCTCAGGCTTTCATGCATAATAGGTTGGTAGCAGCAGCAACTCTATTACTTATTGTACATATAGTCGCAGGTAACACTCCACCGTTATTGAACATTGAGACGCATTTAACGTATTGCTCAATGGCAATGAAATGCTTTTCTCAAGCTAGACACATTAGGCATATATACAGACGTTTTTTAAAAAGATGAAGTATTCTCAAGTTGATATATATCCGAACTCTGCATCTGCATAGTTCGAATTACAACATGACTTATTATAAAGGATTTGGGTTTTCATTTTTAGTGTAATAAGAGGAGGGCTTTTAGCTTTTCGAAGAGAAAACCAGTGACGGAAGCCCTTTCTTCTTAGAAGGACTCTTCGCCATAGGGGAAAGTACATAGAGAGAATTGTCTGAAGAATTTATAGACGAGTTTGTCACATGTATAGGGTCATTGTCCTACAAATAAATTGGCGACGTATTATTCAAAGCGGGGAGCCAATATTCTGGCTTGGGTTTAGCGGAGTCGAAGACGAAATGAGGATGGATCCCTGCAAAGCGAGCTCTAGCAAATGCTCGATGATGTTGTTGGCAAATCGTGGTAGAATTCACCGTGGGAACCCTGAATTTGGCTCTTTAGTAAAGTCAAGATATAGGATAAATGGAGATGGCCTCTCCAATGGGGATTTATTCTAGTGCAGTCATCGTCTTTCCCTGAAGAGTATAGTCGGATGTGGTCCATGCAATGGAGACGAAGCTTCTCAAGGGACTCCAGGCGGAAGTTCAACAGGGTTTTCAGAGCTTGCGGGTTTCTCCCACGGCACTAAGAGTTAAGGCTCTTATCTGCGTGGTGGCTCAGCCCTTGGAGCACTCCAGGATTACGCTGGGGCTCAGCGCTCGGTGGTGGTCCCCTCTTGCCTGCAGGGCTTACTCCGCGCCTCGGCGACGGCGTGCTTATATAATGTCAGCCGAATAGGTCGGTGAGTTTCCATACGATGAGCACAAAATGTCAGCTGCCTCATTTGTGAGATGCGATTATCAGCATCGATAAATTTCAGCTTGCGCAACATTTTCACATGCACATGTTTCCATTCTCTTGGACCAAGTTTATCACTGCGTCTAATCGATAGCACATGACTAGGTAAAAATTTTTGTTTTTCGTGAGAATTTATTAGTGTTATCTCTCTCGATCAATTTTTAATTATTTTTCTAAAGGTATTTTTCCCTCAGTCGGTTAACTACTTGTTAACAAATGACACAAGATTTCTTTTTCTCCCTCTTTTTCCGCCCTTAGCCAACTCGACCTTGCCCCGCTCCCAAACATCCAAATCATCTTAATTAATTGCCCATTCTTGCCCATTTTCGCTTTCCTCCCAACCTCGCTTGAGTTTCCCCATTTTCTCCACACCGCCCCACCAATCAAATAATGCCAGAACAACAGCCAAACCAACAGTCCGCGTCCATATCCCACATCTCCACGCCCCGGAAGCTCACTGACGCACTCCCGCTTGTAGCTGCTGTGCTGCCTGCACAAGATGAGCCCTTCTCGGACCACAAGAACTGGCGCCGCATCCAGCACTCTTCCACCTACTCTCCTCTCCCCTGTCATCCATCTTCTCGCCGAACTTCACATCCAAATGCCGGAATGGAATCCCTGCTTGCTGCTATCGATAATCTCGCCGACGCACCCTTCCACCCAAGTCTAACTCGGCGTGCTCGTGCGTCCGCCAAGGCCCAGAAGAATCAACAGCAAAACCATCAACAAGGCTACCGGCATATACCTTCACCTAATTCCAGCTTACCACTTGATGATTCCCCTTGTGGCACGGGGGGCAAACGGGCCAATTCCCCTCCCGTCATGTCGATTGCCTCGCTCTTGGATTCGCCCTCACCGCATTCCTCATCACCAAACGAACTTAGCCAAGTGGAGCGGTCAGTGGCATCTATTCTTGTAGCCACAGCTTCTAGATCGAGTCCCACGGATATCAACACAGAGCAGGAGAAGGCCTACAACGGAAAGCAGGATTCAAAGATCAGAAAACGATCTCGAGCCGACTCTGGGGCTATGTCAGAGCGGGAGAATCGAATCGTTAAACCCCGGCACTCTCCTGCTCCCACTCCGGGTACTTTTCGTGTTATATGCCAGCATGCGTCGGTTGCACAGAAATCCTACGGCGGCGAGAAACGATTCTTGTGCCCGCCCCCTGTAGTGCGCATACAAGGATTCAATGGAGTTGAGCGGCCGCATGCGGTCCTCTCGGTGATAGGCGAGGGGGTCTCGCAGGAACAGAGCACTCCCCTTGGTACCAACCTCACGGGTATGTTCAAATACTTGCATGTCAGCGCTGCCAAATCCAAGCAATTTCGCCTGCATCTATGCCTTGAGACAAGTTCAACGAAGCTTGCGGCCGACTCCGCACCCATAACCATTATCTCAAAACCATCGAAAAAGACCGCAAAGGCACGTAATGTCTCTACTTGCGTGCTCTCCAACTCGCGGGTCTCTCTTTTTAACCGCATCAACTCACAAACCGTTCGTACTAAATACATGTCTGTCGAAGCTGGAAGACTTTGTGCCAAAAACAGCAGCTGGTCGGCCTTTTGCATCCGCGTGTTGAATACAGAGTCAGCTTCAAGCCAAATGAGCCCAGAGCAGGAGCAGGAGCACGAGAGAGATAAAGATGAAGAGCATTCTCAGGGTGAAGAGATGGGCATCACACTGCACACGTCGGACGAACACGATGAGCAGGAAGTCCAAGAAGATAAAGGACCGTCCCCTCAAAATGCTGCTCTGGAGGAAGAAGCAAAAGGAGGAGTCGAGCCTCCCAAAAAGAGACACAAGAAAAAGGCTGAATCAAATGACACCATCAGCGCTAGCATTCCCTTGCTTTCATGTGCCCCAGTGCTCTATGGCACCGAGATCGAGCTATTTGATCCCGATACGGGCGTTTCCACCGGCCCGCTCATTGTTCGCAAGGTAGAGAAGGGACGCGTGGCGCGTAACGTCCGAGGGCCAGTAAGCCAAATGCAAAAAGTGGCCCTGCAACGTGTTGGTTCTGACCGTGAATATTTAAGCGCGTCACCGAGCACTTCGTCAGACGAGGAGCGCCACACGCAAGATGGGTCAACCTTCCTCAGCTTCCAGCGTTCCCGCATGGTACATCGTGAGGGCGAGATTCGTGGTGAAGAAGAGATGGGCGACTTACTATGCTGGACAATTGTGGGTATCTCTGAATTCGAAGCCGTATGCCAAACCTCAAGTAGTCAAGAGTGAAATATTTCACAAATATTAGTGTTGACAGAGTTTTGTTCTGCCCAGTCTTATTATTATTACTAAATCGAGAATAATTAGTAAAAATTTTTTTATCGAGATTACGTTTTGTATTGTTTTTTTATCTATGTTGAACAATTTTAATATCTCCGTATTTTTATTATTTTATCGAAGTTTTTTTATTTTGTTTGCCCACAATGCACTTATCATGATCCGAGTTTTGTTATATAAACGCAAACGATCAAGTGTAATCAAGAAAATATTCATTGATGTTTGGGAGGCGAAAGATTCACCAAAGTTATTAGTCTATAAAAAGACTACAATTTCCATAAAGAGCCGCTATTTTTTGTCCCTTCAAAATGTGCAATTAAAGTCGTTACAATTACCAAATATTTGTTGAAAATGTGAACCAATATTATGTAAGGTATTCTGGTGCCTTTTACTCCACTAACATAAGAGTTTGTTTTTACTGCTCCAGGAGATAGTCCCAGATTACGGAGATGGTATTGCCATTACCATAACCGTTGCTATCTACCATAGCCGTATCCATAATTCAGATTTGAATTGAAATCCTCATTCAATCTAATTAAGAGACCTGTGACGACATCAGATTGATTTGATTATACAATTTATTAATTAATAAATAGCGTTGCCCATTGTTTAGCGTGTCAACCAATGCATGGTATATTTGTCGGAAGAAGCCTGGGTGCTCTCTCTATCGTGAATTATTCCCGCCATGCCTGCATTTATAAGTTAGCAAAGGTGCCTACATTAATTCTCGTGAACAGAGACTATTCGTCAACGGGGGATGACCAATTTCCATGGGATTTCGAAACAGCCGAGAACTGGCGTCGTAATTTTACTCGAGATAAAATCCCAAGAGGTAAACGCGTGTGCAGCCAATATTGAAATGATATGATTGTAAATCCACTTAATAACGAAATCAAATGATTAGACACATTAAAAATCACTTTCAGCAGGAGTCGAGGACCCGGTGGACAGAATGTCAATAAAGGTTATTAGATGGATTGTTTATAAGCTCCAAATTTCATTTCTAAATGTTAGCATTTTGGTTCAATTAGTCTCCACAAAGGTGGATGTACGCTTTTTGCTGGACGAAGCGCAGTGGATACCCAAGTATGCAAGAGAAAAATTAAAAGAAATAGTGAGTATCTCTGTTCTATTCCATTATGGATAAATTCCTAATTAACTTGCTATAATGTAGAGTCATAATCGCATTAACAAGAAAGGAGAATTTGTGATGACTTCAGATAGGACCCGATCACAGGCTCAAAATCTCGAAGACTGCATTAATAAGCTACACGACGAAGTTCTGCAGGCCGTTGAAGTGCCAAGAGAGCCCGATGAGGAAACACTCAAGCGTATTCAGAGATTGTAAGTATATCTGACTGAAAAAATCTCAATTTATATAGAAACGATATGTTTACATTACATACTTGGTAGAAAGCTTGCAGAAAAACAAAGATTAAAAGAGAGCAAAAAACATCATTCAAGCAAGAAGGCATCAAGACGAACTAGAGGAACTGATGATTGAAACCCAAGTCATATTGTATAAACCATTTGGAATAGAATATTTGTCTGAATAAAGCATAGATATACTTTCGATTGTGTGGCTTAGACTTTTTCATTACATTTTAACTGCTTTGAAAATCCTATTGCTTTTCATATACAGCTCTAAATAAAATGGCCTCAGCACTTGGCGGCAAACTTAGCAGAGAAGATTATCGGCGGCAAAAGGATCTTGAAGCGGCTCGAAAGGCTGGAACTGCACCAGCTGAAGTCGATGAGGAGGGTCGGGAGATTAACCCACACATTCCTCAATATATTTCCAAGGCTCCATGTTTGTATTCACAAGCTATTTAAATTACAAAAGAGAAACAATGTATCTAAATGATTAAATTTTATAATTTTAGGGTATCTCGACACTGGGGCCCCTTCACTTAAACATCAGCGCAATCAGAAGGAGGCGGAGCAAAGAGATATCATTGATTTAGATGCACATCGTAGACGTGGCAAGGCAGTAAGTAGTTGTTTAACAAGATCAATTTATTGAGTGGGTTATTCATCGATGATACTTTCATATAGGGCCCAGCAGCAACTAAATATCGCAAAGGTGCCTGCGAAAATTGTGGTGCAATGACTCATAAGACTCGAGATTGTGTGGAAAGACCCCGAAAGCTTGGCGCCAAATGGACACAGAAAGATATTAAACCAGATGAGTTGGTGGCAGATGTGGATGTGAACGATTATGATGCAAAACGAGATCGTTGGAGCGGATATGACGCAGCTGCTCATATGAAAATTATGGAAGGTAATTGAATGCGATCTATGTTTTGATCTTAGAATTAAAAGAATCATATATTGTATATTTACTCAACTTCCTCTTCTATAATACAGAATATGAAAAAATCGAGGAAGCTCGGCGAAAACTGAAAGCAAATCAACTAGATAAAGAGGGCCCGTCAAGCACCGCGGAGGCGAAGAAGATCTCTAAACATGGAGAATTTATGTCAGATGATGAGGATGGAGATGACGAGGAAAGATATGCAGAACAGGCTGACATGGTCGGTCAAAAAGTGGATACCAAGTCTCGCACAACGGTTCGGAATTTGCGTATTCGTGAAGATACGGCCAAATATTTGCTCAATCTTGATCTGAATTCGGCATACTACGATCCTAAGACTCGGTCCATGCGTGATAACCCTAATAAGGATGTACCTCCTGAAGAGGTATGTATCATTAAAAAATTCTTTAGGCAAATGGCAGAGATGTTCTAATTTTTCTGAATATTCTTAGGCCGTGTTTGCAGGAGATAATTTTGTTCGATACACTGGCGAATCATCAAAGATGGCTCAGGTGCAAATGTTTGCGTGGGAGTCGTCGGAACGTGGTGGTGATGCTCATCTTCAAGCAAATCCCACCCAAGCGCAACTTTTACATAGTGAATATGTAAAGAAGAAGGAGCAGCTCAGGGCGTCGGTACATGACTCGATTTTAGCTAAATACGGCGGGGAAGAACACTTGAAAGCTCCACCAAAAGAACTCCTACTTGCTCAGACTGAAAACTATGTCGAGTATTCCCGGACGGGTCGTGTTATAAAAGGTCAGGAGCGTGCCAAGGCTAAATCCAAATATCAAGAAGATGGTAAACACCTTTTTGCCAAATTAATAATTCAGGATTTCAATTGACATGTGTTTCCTGCGCTTCTAGTGCTTATCAATAATCACACTGCTGTATGGGGATCTTTCTGGGCGGACGGGCGATGGGGCTACAAGTGTTGTCGATCCTTTATAAAAAATTCATATTGCACCGGGCTTGAAGGAATTGAGGCAGCTAATGCATCCAATCTCTTGACTTCCTCAGCTGAACAGAGCGAAGAGCCTGCTCGCTCATTAGTTGAATTGCACCAGGAACAGCAAAAAGAACAGAAGAAAAAGGGTAAAAGAAAAGCAGAAAATGACCGAGACGAAGATAGTATTCGACGCAAGGTGTTTGACATCAGCGATGAGCAACTGGAAGATTACCAGAAAAGCCGGCAACACTATGATGATCCTATGGCGAATTATGTTGATAAATAGCGTTTTTTTTTAACGTTTATTAGTAAACATAATAAATAACTTATGTATATCTGAGTGTAAATAGAAGCAGTTTCGTATTGTTTTTGAGTTAGTCCGTGTAATCAGAGAGCTTACCATTGCCAACTTTTGTTCAAGATATAATGTCCTATATAACGACGAAGTTTAAATGCACGTATATGTCTTGAATTCTCACCAAAAATCGCCACCCAAGGGCGAAAGAATTGCTCTGCTATAGATATTATATATCCAAATGTCCCCATGAAAAGATTTATTCCAATCTCTTTTAGTATATCCAACATTCCGATTAAATATTTAAATAGTCAATGGAAAATAAAATCGATGGAAGAAACAAGAGTTTAAATAGTATAAATATAATATAACTTAGTATTCACGACTTTGAAGAGCATAAAAGGTATCAGAGTTGAAGGAGGTTGATAAACTGTTTATAGGAATCTGCTATGCCTCAATAAATTCCTTCAAGCAACTAAATGAATGATAATCGAAGTTCTCGTCAAGGCGACATGTACATGTTTTAAAAACCTTGTAGGATGAAGGACAGTGAGTAAATGGGTGGAGGCGGTAGCCGATATCATTCCACCAGTAGACTTGGTCTTTTCGCAAGAGTAGTACCGCTGCAATGGATATCATCATAGCATCACCCCTTAATAAATTGTATTGTAATGATTAGCGCTAATCACAAGAAACGGACAGGAAGAAAAATTACCATCTCTCATAAAAGATCCCTCCATTTCGGTCGAAATAATTAAAAAGTTCAGTATACTTATCACTGCGGAAATAGCTTAAATCACCCATCTTACAAAACCAGTCAGCAAATTAATAATGTTTCATTTGAAATTCATAAGAATAATGTCACTTACTATGAAATTTGTCCACATATGGCAGAGATTGAATTTCCCTCTTTCGTCTATCATGAAATTAGACAATCCACCTGGGTGATGGAATGGTAACTCAGGATGCAGAGAGGCATATTCCATAGATTTTTCCCAAAGAGTAGGTATGGTTTTCTCGTATTCATGCAGGCTGATCGAAAAAGTCATCTTGATATCACGTTCCTTCATAAACTCAAAGGGATCGTACAAAATATCACACATGTATTCTGTTCCAGCCTCTATACGCCAAAAATAGTCCAACTCCTTCATGATGGGATGGCTAATAAAGGGCAATCTTAACTATAACCAGTAGATATATTAAAAGATAGGGGCAAGTTACCGAAATATAAGGCCAGTGAAGAATCTAGATTGAAATCTGTAGTCTTCACTTTCTCCGAGAATGACATTGGTCATATTCTTGCGAACTTCTCGGGCAAGGTCGCGATCAATCCATTCGGGATAGCCCCACAGTTCCGAAGGTATTCTGATAAACTCGATATTACCAGAGGTGAGCGCACTTGTGTACTCGCGAAATTCGGTTGACAATTCTGTATCATATTTCAAGTTATAGGTTCAACTGTTTAATACGATGCAATATCAAGTACCTTCATCGCTGAATATAATGTAGGGATATCGTCGGTTCTTATTGAATGAATCTTCTATATTACGAATCGTAATACGCATTTTTTGTAACTGGTCGTTCCGTGCATGGGTTATAAAAGCTGCCTTGAGCCTTGGATTCGGATGGTATAAGCGGTAATGGGGAGCATTATTGCGAGATCCGGCCACAGAATCCTGCCTCAAGCTTAAGTTGTTCGAAAGCTGGAGGCTAAAAACAATGAATAGAGCTACAATACATCCTACTGAGATGATGAAAGCTCGTCGTGACATTTTCCAGTAGAATTCTCAAAGCTTTTTCGCACTACCAAGCATTATTTTAACTCGAAATGTGACTTCTGTCCACTATTTACGATGCTTTAAATAACTGTAATACTATCACATAGATTACAATCACTTTCAAAAGATTTTCTTGTCATTTCAAATAGGCAGGTAGTATAATTGGCAGCCTAATGTATTTCACTTAAAATACAGTAAAGGGATTTAATCTATAAAAGCACTGTATTATTCAATAGTTGTACATTCAAATGCGGTCATTTCAGTCGTGAGGAGAGTTGTTGTTTAAAGCAATAGCCGAATTAGTTACTATAATAGGTGCGTTTTATATAAGGTAAGAAAACTGGAAATTTGAACAAATCTAGAGCGTCAACTTTGAAGGGGGAGGAAAATCCGTCCTCTGTGTGAATCGTATTTTTGCACAGCTTCTCTTTTTCCAAATACTGTGGCGCTAAATGCGCCGGATGACAGGGTAAATAATAAATAGTTCATTTGAGTATAAAGAATTTGTGAAGCTTAAATCTCCCCGAGATATCATTGTGAGACCTGTGATGTCTCGGTTTGGACCGAAATGAACGGTGAATTGGGAGAGCTAAGCCTTAAAATCCAGCAAGGCAGTTTGAAAAGCTCTGGTTGTAGCTCTATAGATTCATCCTGTGATTTAACCCGTAAAATATATCATGCACAAGTTCCTCAATCTCTTTAAATCACAGAATGATGATGGTTCTCCTAAGTACCCATCTAGCCTTTTAAAACGATACCGTGTGAACAGAAAGGTCCTCGGCGTTGGGTCATTTGCAGTTGTAAAGTTGTGCCATGATAAGTCAACCGGAGAAGAATTCGCACTCAAAATTCTTGCTAAAGCTGCCTACAAAGGTTCGCTTAACTAAATACAGAAAGTGATGGCCATACAGGGCTACCAAATCTACTTGGCTTTCTAATCTTTTTCATTGTTTGTAGGCAAAGAGCAGATGCTCAATACTGAGTTGGATGTATTAAAACGGGTCCGTCATCAATATATAGTTTCATTGCGAGATCTGTTTGAAACAAAAGATGGTGTATTTATAGTACAGGATTTGGCTTCGGGAGGTATTAATAGACATAGTTTTATTAATATTTATCATTCGAATTAGGCTGATTGCAATTTCTATATTTTAAGGAGAGCTCTTTCAGCGGCTAATGGAAAAAGGGAGTTATACTGAAAAAGATGCCAGCAAATTGGTCAAACAGGTGCTTGAAGGAATTGCTTACTTGCATGATATGGAGGCAAGGAATTATTTAGTTTTATTTCTGCGATGTGAATCTAAACAGGCTAATTGTTTGTAGATTGTGCACAGAGATTTGAAGCCTGAGAATTTGCTATTCCGTTAGTCCATTCTCTGCTGAGTATTACAGCAAGATTTTAATGTTGAAGTTTATGTTATACACATAGGAAACCAATCCGAGGATTCTGACCTACTTATCACTGATTTTGGCCTCAGCAAAATAATCAATAATAACATTCTATTCACTGCATGTGGTACACCCCAGTATGTTGCTCCCGAAGTTCTTCTGCAGACTGGGCATGGGAAACCGGTGGACATGGTATTTAGATATTTTAGCTTCACAAAAATTTATCTTTTATTAAATATTCTATAGTGGAGTCTAGGTGTGATCGTGTATGCAATGCTCTGTGGATACACTCCATTTTGGGGAGAGGGTATAGATGAAATTTTTAGAACATATAACATGCTTTGTCCTCAAATATTATCATCATTTGTAATATTTTAGATCAGGCTTCACTTTTTGACGCCATTATGGAGGGCAGCTTTGAGTATGAAGAGGATTATTGGAGCGAGATATCCAATGAAGGCAAGTCCGAATGCTAGAAAGAAGGTATAGGTTTCTCTAAATTCTGTAATTCGCTCTATACAGCTAAGGACCTGATAAATCGATTACTCACTCGAGACCCTAGACAGCGAATTACCGCAAGAGAGGTAATATATTAAACCTGCAATTGTTTATCTGCAGTGAATTTTTTATAACTTAGCCTATACTTTGTTCTCTAGGCACTTGCACATCCATGGATTGTTCAAGAGACAAAGAGTGAGGTTAATCTCTTGGCAAATGTGCGCGTCAATTTCAATGGGCGCAAAACGCTACGTAAAGCCGTTCAGGCGGTGGCGGCGGCTCGCCGGCTCAAAAGGGATAGCCTTTTGCCTTCCCCTTCGGATGGTCCAACGGAAGATGTCGATACCGATACCGATATCACTGACTCTGCTTCTCCCTCTGAAGCGGCTTATGACAGAGCTTTACAATAGCCTTCTAATTCAATCTCTTGATTATTTCAGTTTGAATATCAATATATTCTCAATCTTTTCATTTAGTTTATTCCAAAATTATTGAATTTTTTATGTTGTTTATTCTTTTTTGTAATTACAACTGCATATTTAATTTATATTTTTTTATTTTTTTATTACATGATTTGCGATAATATGTAATCCTAATGGGCTTCATTATTATTATTCTTTCACTGATTGATCCATTTTTTCTATATATTATCTGCGACTATTGAATTATCATTCTTATGCTCTCTTTTTTTTTCAGGTGCAATCACATTTAAAGTGGTCTTTACAGACATAGACCCGTATTCACTTTTCTCATGTGCAAAGAAATAGATACGATAATTAATGTGTTTGATGTAAGTTTACTAAATATTGGATTTTTACACGATCTCTTTCAACTCACAAATGTGAAAACAACAAAGAAAACAATAACAGTTGCAAAGACCTAGGCATAAAGCAGCGGTTAAAGATGGTTAATAACATGTCAGATTGTATAAACTACCTTTAGCATCAGCCAACGATTAGAAGAAATACTCGCATAATATTTAAGAAGCTCCTTCTGCGCATTGCTCACGTTCATCTCAATATCGTCGACATCCTGATCAATGCTAGTGAATAAACCAATGTAAATTTTCATGTATCTTTTCTGTGTCCCTTTTTTCTTATTGAAATAGCCTACCGCTGTACAGTTTCGCGTTGTTCTGCGACCATTTGTGCTAGCTGTTGGAAAATACTCCCAAGCTCGGCGATAGTTGATTCGATAGACTGGATTGCAGTGGAGCGGCTCTCGATATAATTAGTCTATAAATATTAGGGATCAGAAAGCATTGACAAATAAAGCCGAAATTGCGTCGTACATCTTGTTCTGTAATCAGTAGTTGGCTCTGTTGTTGATATTGCTGGGCTGGGTTTTCGGTAGATGGCGTTGCCAGATCAATGGCTAAGTAATCATTTTTAGAGGTGCTATTTCGTCGATTAAGGTTATAGAGAGGTGAATCTGGCATAGGGCAAATTGAAATGAATCAGACATTAAGTTCATATCCAAAATAAATCAGATATATACCTGACATGGTTCGTGAGGGAGTTGATTCTGGCGAGGTGAGCATGAACTGTTCTTGACGGCTCTTGGATTGTTTAATGTTCTAAATAACAAGGCATTAGCCTATTGTCTATCTCTTCTAACCCCATGTATTTTACCTGTGTGCGTATTTCAAGGACATCTTTAAAGCTCATAGAAAGATTGGCTAGCTTTGACTGTAGCAGGACTACGATGTTAGCCGAGTTCTCTGCGGCCTGTTTGCTGGTGACCTTGCGTTTTGAATCGCGAACGTATTGTTGAAGCAGTGCAATCTGTTTATTCAGCTTTGCGATTTCTTGCTTGATGATATTGGTGAGTTCCTATAGCAATAAAAAGATTATGAGAATGAATAGATCAAATGTTTTGTCAAGCATGCTGCTTACACTAATTTCTACGGGTTTATCATCAAAAAGAGTTTTTCGTTTTGCCACTGTTCTTACCAATTGATTGCCAAAAAGTAGCAGATAGAAGGTAGCAATTAGTCAATGAGTGGATGCATTAATTATAAAGAGAACCAGAAAGATGATCTGATATAACACTAACGTTTTGCCAGTTTGTCAAGCTTTGATGAGGTGGAATTGATGTCTCGGGAAATTGCAAGAGCAATACGAATAAATTCGCTTTTTGGTACTAACGGATGGTGATCATTTGCAGATGGCCGTTTGAGGTCGGGAGAAGGACGCTCGTTCCTTGAACGCAAACTAGTAGTGTTAACGATAGCGGAAAATTCATGAGTTCGATCTTTCATATTTTAGTTGTATTTTTTTTTTCTTTCTACGATTTATCGATGCAAGTATAAGGAATCTCTAACAGGTGAAGAATAGAGAATGCACGGCCAAATTAAAGACGGTCACAAGGTGGCTATTTCGAAATTTACGGCGGACAAATGATATTGGAAAATTACAAAATCAAGTTGTAGTGTAAATTTATTAAAATATAATCATGACAATGCTGTTTCATTCCGCAACTCTCTCTCCCGTGATAAAGAGGCCATATGATCAGTAAGAGCATCAAGTTGTTGCTGGTAATTGCTAACGGTTGTCGTCAGCTCGTCCTATTGGATGATAATTCTCTGAGTGAAAGCCAATAAAGCAGTAGTATGTTGTGGTCAATATACCTGAAGCCGTGCGTTATCATGTTTTAGTGATGCGTTTTCCTTGGCTATAGAAGCCAACTTCGAACGAGCTGAGTCATAGGCTTTATATAGACGTGCGGATTTACTATCTGCAATCTGAAGCTGCATATATAAAAGAGTTAATTAAGGCCCTAAATACGCATCAAATTCAACAAACCATTTCCATGAGCTGCTGGACTTTGGCTTCATAATGCTTTTTAATGAGCTCTTCGCGTACCCGCACTTTCTCTGAATGTGATATTAGCTAGAATAATAGCGAATCAGACACACACGACATGCTATTTGAATAGAAATGTTCTTGCATCTTACATTAAACTCATTCAAAGTATCGTCGGTTTGGGAGGAGCTGGACTCTAAAGTGGTTGAGGCGGATCGTGCCACATCATTGGACTCAGATGCAGTATTGGGTATGTCTGAAGGTTCAAGATCCTTTGTATTTTGCGCATTTCCGGCATTATCTCCCTCTGGTTGCTTATTATCGGGTATATCAACCGGAGGAATGTAGCCATTTTGTTCTTGTACATGTGTTGACGCGTTGTCATCTACCGTTTTCTCCTCAATTTCCAAAGTGGGTTCTTCATTTGCTTCAGTGGTTTTGACATCTGAGGGAGTCACTTGAGTTTCGACCAATATCTTATCTGACGTTGTATCTTGCGACAGACTCACAGGCAATTCACTAAGAGCTCCTGCAGATTTCAAAATATCTTCACCATGTGAAGTGTCGATTACTTGTTTTGACGAATATTCTTCGGTTTCTGTGAATTGATCCTTGGTTTCAACCGTATTCTATAAATCATTAAACATAAATGCCTGCGATGAATAGATGGGCATATATAATAAGTCGTGAGGACGAATTACCTGAGTCAGTGCAGATATTCTAGCCGTCAATTCTTGGTGTTGCCTTAGGAGATCCTCTTTTTCTTGTGTCATAGTTCGTATTCGCTCTAAATTTTAATTAATTTTTAAGCAGAGAAAGGTTGACAAGATTCGCCGTGAAGAGTAGGAGTTGTGTAAGGAGATTTACCCTGTAATGACAATAGACTAGCTCGCATGTCCTGGTATTGTGCTAGCCAAGATTCAATAGCCGATTTTACTGCCACGCTTGAATCCGAAGTCAGCTAAAAGATGGGGATAGTGGATACGATTTTAGCATTTGTAAACCATCAGCTAGTCGTGGAGATGGGCTTACCTCGCCAATTGGTGAGTCGAGATACTTTTGGAGGATTTCACTGTTCTCTACAGATTTGAACAAGATTGTTAAAGCCTCCTTCAACATATTTAGTTCATCCTGTAGCTGTTTATCATGGATTTCCATCCGCGCGTTGTCCTGCTGGATGCTCGTCACCGCCCTACAATTAAAAATAAATTATTATTGAGAGTACATTTTCTAACAAGTAGATTTTAGCGGCACATACTTCAGATAATCTTCTTTGGCCCTTGCTAACTCTCCCTCCAAATTTTCCACCTTTCTTTGGGAGTCTGCAAGAGCAATCTCATTAGAGCTGAGCAACTTTTGTGATGCTTCCTAAATTTATTCAATAGTTAACAAAACTAATCAGAATTGCGATTCATTGAAATAATATTACCTCAGCCTCATTCAATTTTCTTTCTAACATAGTGACCTTTTCTTGTAGCAAATTAATATGCTGAGTATAGAGGCTATTGACTTCATAAACTTCTCTATGCAGTTTCTCTATGTGAAGACATATTCAACAAGATATCAAGTATAACCTTGATGCTTCATATATATTAACTATACCTACCATTTTCCTCAATCTTCTTTCTAAGATCAAGAGTAGCCGCTTCCAGTGCCGCTTTTGACCTCTCCAATTCTTTCTTGATCGCAGAGGCACCAAAAGAAAATCCACTTGATTTCTATTCAAGAAAAATGCCATAATACATGATAAATTTGGATTTCAAGAATGACAGAGATACTGAAAATATACAAACCGGTGTAGCATCTACTTGTAAATTCTCAATACGTTTTGTGAGTCGCTGATTGTGCAATGTTAGCAGGTCGATCTGTTCCAATAACTATGGAGTGCACAAAATTTGCTTAGTTATGCAATAAAATTTTAGAACAAATTACAAGACCCACACGTCGCAGCTCCTGCTCCTTCCCTTTTATCTCGTGCTGAAGTGAAACACTATGGTTCTGCTCCTGTTATCGTAAATGAATTAGCAATGAAGAAGAGAATTAGAGATGGAATAATTGGATTTAATACTTTGATAACTGCCTGCTTCAGGACTGATTGCTGTGCTTTCATACTAAGCGATGGATTAGAATTTTAAGCGAATCAGTAACAATACATCCACTTATAATAGAGCGCCCAATGTGCATAAGGATCATTATTTACCGAGAGTACTCTTGAAAAAGCTTTTGGTATTTTTGCGATAATTCTTCTAATGAGATTGTCATCCCTACGTTAGTTTAAAGGTGAGCACGCGTTATATCTCTGATACACAAGAGCAGCATGCTGACCAGCAGCGGAATATGCTGATGGTGTCGCAGATCGGTGCCCATCACTCATTTTGCACAATTATAATATAATGTGAAAGATGGTGTAGGGCAATATAATTTCACCATTAAAGAATCGCGTGCTACAATCTATTAGCCAAGCCACAATATCCTTCCGGAATATTGGGGGGAGGTTTATTATTTTACGCAGAACATACACACGTAATAGGGACAAAAAGGTCGATTAAAGAGAAAATGTCTTTAGAGCAGAGTCTCGAATGGTACAGGTGTGATGGTGGTGGGAACATTGTTGAAGGTGGAAACGCAGTGGCCCTCGCGCGGCATCGCTGGCTGACGCTTAAGGCACACCTTAACACCGGATTCGTGAGCTTCTTTCAACTTTTGCGCATTCTCTTTAACACGGTGGAGGAAATCCTGGCGGCACTTTGAGTGCTTGATATGTTCAATGCGGATATTGACGCGCTTCTCCATATAGCGATTGCCAACGCGCTTATGCACAATCACGCCGACGGCGTGGGGGGTAACATTGTAAACAACACCAGTGCGTCTAATTGCAGAGAATTTAGTCTAGGCTATTCTCTCATTCATATGGCGGGATCCGCTTCAATACTTTACCCATGGTAGAATTTGTGAGGCATTCCCTTCTGGACAGCAGCGTTAGCCTTGATGTCTACGATGTCTCCAACCTTATAGGTCTTAAGGTAGGTAGATAGTTTGATGGGACCATGGTTCCGGAAATCCCGGGAGAACATGTGCCGGGTACGGGCGCGGTAACCAAAAGAGTGCGGCATCTTTTATGCTGAAATTAGATGGATGCAAGAAGCGACAGGATTAATAAGCAAAATTTCCGAGGATTGATACGAGATGAGTGTGAACGGCTACCTTTAATCTCTCGTAATAATACGATCCCACTAAACTGGCTAACGAGAATGGGGAGAGCAGAGAAGAGAAGCGAAAAATAGGTTGCGAGAAAGGCTCTCTTCTAAACTGCAAACAAATACGACGTCACATCCAATCCATGAATTGAGAGAAAATTTTCGCGCAAAAGAGTAAATAAAGGCCTCAGTAGCAATAGCTGTTCCACCTCTTTTTTTCTTCTTCAAAAATCATGCCCAAGGTTCCGAGGAATTGTAAGATCATTTTACAATATATTTTAGTGCAATTTTTATTTTGGTGACCACAGGATGCTGTTGTCTCTAAATTTTGACAAGTGGAGAGAGATGAAGCGAGTTGTTTTTTAATCTGCAATTGAGCATCAATAAGAGATGTGTTTATAAAAATTCTCTCTTATTGATCCTAGCAACACTAATTGCAAACAGAAAATAACGTACCCATCCTCCCATTTTTCTTGTTTGCTTTCTTTTCTTCCCTCATTTTATATAATTTTGTCTCCGTTGTGGATCCGCAGATTTCTAATTTTCTTGTAATTATTGACAGGCTCTAAAACCTATAAGGTTCCCCGTCGCCCCTTCGAGTCGGAGCGTCTAGATCACGAGCTGAAGCTTGTTGGTGAGTACGGCTTGCGCAACAAGCGTGAGGTCTGGCGTGTAGGTTACACCCTCTCCAAGATCCGTCGTGCTGCTCGTGAGCTGCTCACCCTTGAAGAGAAGGACCCCCGCCGCCTTTTCGAAGGCAATGCGCTTATCCGCCGTCTTGTCCGCATCGGTGTGCTTGATGAGTCCAAGATGAAGCTCGATTATGTGCTCTCGCTGAAGATCGAG
Organism: Calcarisporiella thermophila; assembly: GCF_041956535.1. Taxonomy (NCBI): domain Eukaryota; kingdom Fungi; phylum Calcarisporiellomycota; class Calcarisporiellomycetes; order Calcarisporiellales; family Calcarisporiellaceae; genus Calcarisporiella; species Calcarisporiella thermophila. Next base: position 365,919 of record NW_027192206.1, read on the forward strand.
GATTTCTTGGAGCGTCGCCTGCAGACCCAGGTTTTCAAGCTTGGACTTGCCAAGTCTATCCATCACGCTCGTGTGCTCATCAGGCAGCGTCACATCCGGTAAGCATATTGCACTCGATTTTTTCTTGTGGTGGGGGGGGGGGAGAACTCTCTTGGCTAATACGCGTATGCTATTTTAGTGTTGGCCGTCAAATGGTTAACATTCCGAGCTTCGTTGTCCGTCTCGACTCGCAGAAACACATCGACTTCGCCCTGACTTCGCCCTATGGTGGTGGCCGACCTGGCCGCGTTAAGCGCAGACGCCAAAAGTCTGCCTCCAACCAGGACGGGGATGAGGATGCTGACGAATAAATTCCCAATACCTTTAAAGCTTCCTGTGTGCTTTTGGCGGGATGCGTGGGCATTGTTTTATTTCTTTTTTTTAATGCAGAAGCCAATAAAAAGTGTATCCGTTGAGAGGTTTAGTTCTTAACGCACTACATTTTCTGAGCAAGCCCGACGTCATGGGGAGAATTTGCAAGTATATATATAGAGACAACCAATATAAATAGCAAACAAAAACAACAGTGTGTACATGATTCAAAATGGCTAGGTCCAACAAACCTGTATGTTCATATCTAAGCTATTTTGGCCATCAAACATAAACAATATACAGTTGAGTACTATCAAAACACCAATATTACATATGCGAGGGTGGATAAGATCATCAACGCAAAGCTAAGAGAGTAAGTTGAGGCAATGGAGTGAGGGGCGTTCGCACGAGCTACACCAGGTCAAAGAGTTAGATATGTGTTCAAGACTGTCTAACTAAAAAAGAAAAGCTTACTGCCGCAATCTAATCGACACTGGAATGCTAAACTTGTCATGTTGTTGAGTACGTTGTCCGGTGGGCAGATTTGGAATACATTCGGCTGCACCCTGCAGAAGCCTAGGTGAGGTGGAGCAACGACCGATGGGAATTCTCCATTCAGTTGGTTGTAATTGACCACGAGATATTGAAGATTCTGGAGAAGAGCGACTTGCTCGGGTAGGGGGCCTGTTAACTGGTTATGGCCCAAGAAACTTAATAAAGAGCAAAAAAAAAAAAAACGATTCGTAAGCCAATAGAGCAGCCAGGCATGGGAAAACAGAAAATGCTTACAGCCTCTGCAGATTTGTTAAATTACCAATGGTCTTGGGGATGCGGCCAGAGAGCTGGTTATTTGAAAGGTCCCTAGAAAAGTCGGATGAAGAATAGCTTGAATCGGGCCGACTAAAATCTCAGCACCAAGAAAAATCTACTCACAATATCTGCAGGCCGACTAAATTCCCTACCTTCTCTGAGATGCCACCAGTTAGTTGATTTTCACCCAGCACCAGAGTATTCAGATACAGCATGTCGTAGATCGACTCTGGAATAGTGCCGGTCAATTGATTCTGTTTCAAAACTCTAAGAGGCGGATATTAGTTGTTTAGTGTCGCAAGTTCCGCGAAGAGTATAGATGTATAAAAGAGGGAATGTGTTAAATACGCACAATGCTTGGAGGTTTTTTAGGCCCGAAATTTCTGCCGGAATGGTGCCAGTTAAGTTATTGTGATCTAGGTAGAGTTGTGTTAAACCTGTCATTTTCGCAATACTCGCCGGAATCGTTCCAGTCAGCCGGTTTCCGCTCAGATACCTGAGGATCATTAGTAGAATTGTTATTTTTCTGGAGAGCTATTGATAATAAAAAATAACCCACAATCCCTGCAGAGCCAAAAGATTAGTATAGGCTTCTGGTATACCCCCTTCAAACGTGTTATTGCGTAGATGCAAGTGCTCAAGTAAGGACAGCTTGGAGAGAAAATCGGGCAAGGGTCCCCCAAGCTGGTTTCCGGTCAAACTTATAAATTTCAAAGTGTTGATGTTGCCTAATTCCAACGGCACGCCTCCTGTTAATCCATTGTCGCTCAGGTCCAGGTGAATAAGACCACTGAGCGCCCCAATGGATGACGGGATCGTACCTCTAAGTCCATTAGCGTTCAGATTCCTAAGGGAAAATGGGGTCAACGAAACCAGCTAAATTTAGGAGATTCTAATAAAAGAACACCCACAATTGAGTAACGACTCCAATATTGTTGCAGACCACACGAGCCCACGAACAACAACTAAGCATATCCTGGCTCTGCCACCCCGTCGACTCAGTCCATTGTCCCCCGGTTTGTTTGAAGAATTGGCTCAACGTAGTGCACGTTGAGCGAAGCGCTTCAATGCGCTGTTCATTAAGAGTTACATTGGAAGGAAGTCCGGGAATGTTTCCTATTCCAGGGGCCGCAGTGGTAGTAGGCGCGGCGCTGGAGCTAGAAGGCGGTGCAGAAGATTCAGGCGTGGGGGAAGCCGATTCAGAGGGGGTCGGCGAGGGAGAATCGTTTGTTGTGGTGGTCTGGCCGGCATCGGAGCCATTGCTAGTTTCCGATGGGGGTATGGAAGTGCCGCTCTCTTGTGCCCTTGCCGTGGTCAGTAGCAGCAAGACCAGTAGGAGAAATAGCGAAAGCCTCATGATGGAAGGAGAAGAAAATGCAAAGATGGGCTGCAAGGCAAATGGCGGGAAATGAGAAGTGAAAAGTGGAAATCGATGGTGAGGATGGAGGCAATGAGACCGGTGAAGAAACAGTTTGTGCGCCGTTAGACCACACCCGCACACTTCTTGCACTGGAGAATTCCATAATTTTTTTCGACTAGAGCTGTACCACCACGGCTGTCAAATTTAGAAAGCCTGGAGGATATGATCAGTGCTCTCTGGATCAGAAGACAAAATTGTCGATCTTTTAGACGATCGATGCAACATTGTGATAAGTTTATATTGCCCGATGGAAATTCCATGAAACATTTCTTCTTTTGCGAGGGTATAGCATAACACACTCGATTCTCACACTATTAAAATAAAGTTACAATGAAACAGTGGGCTCAAGCCGCGTATGAGCGGATGGAATGGCGGGATCCTGCTTGGCTTGTTTTGGCAACGCTCCTCGGCGTAATGAGCGAGGCTTGCTACTTTTTGACCGAGGCCAGGCAAGCAATCATTGCAGCCCCTATGCCGCTTCCGTCAGCGGCTTCGATCAGTTTGATCCTGTCGGCGTTGTCTCCCACAAGCTCGTGGAGGGCTGCAACAATGCGCTCACGGAAGCTGGGATAGTGCTGGAATAACGAGCCATCTATTCCTACAGAACATCCTTCCTCCAGCGCGTCACAATGCTCGACCACCGCTACCAGGCCGGCAGCGGCAAGGCGTGCCGCGCGCGTGCCTACGAGCTCGACAATCTTCTTTACGATTCGCCGGTCGGTCAAGGTGGTTTTGGGCACATTTAGAATGGACTCGAGTACGTGCTGGGTATGAGCGAGGTCCGGGGTGGCATCGGCCTCGATGGTGGACATGTAGCTGGAGTCAAAGCTCCACAGGCGATTCAGGTCCACAGAGGAATGCGCCTCAAAGAGAAGATTGCAGTCTACGAGGTGCAATACGGCGTTGCGCACGATCTCGCCGAGATACATCCCCGATATCATTTTCTCATAGGTCTGACTGCGAGGGTTCACCGACTTACGGTCAAGCTTGTTGTCATAGGGAGTCACGGGCAGCACGTGGCGCTCCATATCAAACGCGCCCCATTCGGTGTTCACCGCCATAAGCTCACCGGGAGAGTAGTTGCCGCCGCTCAGCTTCTTGATATTGGACACCTTCTCATAATAGGCTAAAGATAAAAAGCAAGAGACAGTCAGGCTGCATGTCCAAGTTATACAATGAATTGTCAGGTTCATTCGACACAATACCTCCGTTCGTGCCCGTCCCCAGAATCACCCCTAGTACCGTATCCGGCTCCCGGTAGCTCTGGGCAATTAGAGTGCCCACCGTGTCATTCACGAGCGCAACAACCTCCACGGAGACATTTTTGCGCAAAAGCGCGTCCTGCAGCATCCCAACAATGTCCTTTCCGTCCATGCCCGAGCAATTAAAGCCCTTTGTCCAGTACAGCAGCGTGCCTCGGTTGATCGCCGTCTGGTTGACCGCGAAGGAGAACGTAAATCCGAGCTTCGTCGCATGTGGCATTTGGGGATCCTCTGAAGAGTAGTTCGTGAGATAAGTATCCACGCACTCGGCAAGGTAATCGAATAGCTTTTGCGCCGGCCCAGTGCGTAGTGGCTCAGAAACGGTGAACTTTTCCTGGCGCAATGTGAATTTTCCGTCTCCCAGCAGGTTGACCTGACACACCCGCAAGTTCGTTCCGCCGAGGTCGAGAGCCAGGAAGCTGCCAGTTTCTTTGCCGGTCAGCCGGCCAGGAACAAAACTAGGGACCATAGGAACTGGAACGCCATTAAGCAAATCAGCCCGAAATGCCTCTACAAGCAATGCAAGCTTACCCGTTTGATTGTCCTTTTCCAACCCCTTCATCATTTCCACTTTTATCGCCTCCGCCACCTCGCGTAATTTCTCCGCAGAAATCGTGAAGTCGCGCTCCAATTCATTCACCGCGGCCATTTGCTCCCTAGTGCCCTCCACATTGCCAATAGTGGTTGCCTGAACTCTATGTGTTATCCAGCTGGCCATTAGCGTCGTGTTTCAAAGGTATAGAATTGAGGTAGACAGGGTGAAGAAAGGAAGAAAGGCCTGGGCTATTTGCCTGAAAATGGAATCAATCGATATAGTTGCCCGCCAAGAACTCTGTTCACCTGAGGAATGCTTGTCATTGGAGAGGGAGAGGAGTAGGTTTAAAATGGAATTTGACAAAGCCTTTTTGAATTGTTTATTCTCCAAAAAAAGGGATTAAGTATTGAAGAAAGAGGATAAAGAAGAAAAGCATTCAGAACTTTAGCAGAGTAAACTTGTCAAGTATGGCTACATGGAAAGAATATAACAAGGGAGAGATTAGTCAAAGAGTATAAACGAAAAAGTCAAAAACAGCAACTATGAAGCATGAATTTTGGGTCCAATTGTTCAAAGACTTGTATCATCCTCATCCAGTGTCCCCGTTGGCTCCGGGGAAAGAGGGTCCTCAAAGTCGCCACGAATCTCTTCATTTCGCTCGGCGGAGCCTGTTAATGTGCTCGCAGCATGCGACAAGTCCATTGCATCTTCCGATCTGTACTTCTCATTTAGATAGCTTCGCAGCTCTTTAACGCCTTTTCCGCTGAAAACACAAAATATGGCAAGTTGGTGGGGTTGAAATTTGCTTGGTGCCTGCCGGCAAAACTGCTGGATATCCGGCTGCAAGAAATCAGGCACTCCCGTCAACGAAAGGTGGTTCAGGCGTGGAGAGCTATTGAGCAGCGCTCGAACCGCTCTGAGCGAAAGGCGGCTACAGTAGGAGAGATGTACGCGTTCTAGTGTGGTGCATGCGATGCCTTGTGTGACAAGTTCGTTGAGGAAACGATCTGTGATATTATTGCAGCGAACGAGGCCTATTCTCCGTAATCGTGGGAGATGTGCTAGTTCGACGACAGAGTCGTCAGTGATCTGGGAGCAGTTGGCAAGGTCAACGTAGCGCAAACGCGAACAGTGCTTTGCGAGAGCTTGCACTGCACGGTCTGTGATTCCATAGCAGTGACCGAGATGCAAAAAATGCAGATTTTTCCCCAGCGCGGTGATGTGGAAGACGCCATCATCAGTAATATGGGTGCACTTTCCAAGCATTAGGGTGCGAAGTTTGGGAGCAGAGCGGACAATGAATCGAATTGCATTGTTGGAGATGGAGGAGCAGGCGGTGAGATCGAGGAAGCGCAAGTGTTCGAAATGCGGCAAGATATCAAATTCGAAGGCAGCGTCAGTGATTCTTGTCCATGCGAGCCTTAATTCTCGGAGCTGAGTGCAGCGCAAGAGAAGCTCGCGAATAGACTCATCGGACACGGAGCATTCTGTCACATCAAGCTCCACCAACTGAGAACAGCACTCTGCCAGTTTTAAAATGGACGCATCTGTTATTAAATCACAGTGGGCCATCTTGATCTAAAAGAGGACGCACAGAACGGGAAGAATATGAAACTATCGGCCTATTTGACCAAAGGATACTAGTATCACTTACTCTCTTCAGCCGTGTGCAGTTCATAGCCAACGTCTCCACCGCATAGTCGGAGATGTTCTTACACAGTGCAAGGTTAATCCCTTGCAATCGTTTGCAGTGTTCAGCGAGTAGAACGACGCTCTTATTAGAAAGATTTACTATATCGCCAAAATCCACCACCAGCAAATCGTGCAGTCCTCGCAGCAATGCTGTCACCCCCTCGTCTGTGACAGAGTGGCATCCATTCAACACGAGCCGTTCCAATCGATGGCAAGATGAAAATTGCGTCAGCTGGGTATCGTTCACATCGAAAAATGTGAGATTGAGCCGCCTTATAAATCGTGAGTACTGAAAAGTGGAATTCTCATTAGAAAGCGTCTCAAGCATGGCATTGAGATTCTCTGCACGCTGGATGAACGGTCGTTGCCACAGCTTCTCAGCCGCACATTGACTCCAAGCTTTGCAAACAAGCATGCACGAGATGAGATCTCTAGGCGAGTTGAGCTGCTTGATTATGTGTGCAATAAGCTCGGTGGGAAGATGATCGGGACTGAATGGAGTGACAGAATATGCATCGGTCCATGATGAGCTTGATGACACCCGATCACAATCTAGTTCGTGAAGGGAGGGATTCGATGATTCATAGTGGGAGGGGGGTCTCTTCGGAAGTCGCAGAAGTGCAGATATTTGATCTCGAATAGTCATTTTGGCATTGGATGGGTTGAAACAAACGGAGAGCGAGGGAAGGGAGGGGCGAAGGGAGGGGCAGAGAGAAGGAGATGAAGCAGAATAGAGAGAATACTAATCCAATAAAGCTCTGGTGCTAAAGTGAAAACCGGGGCGATTGGCCTTTGTGTGGCTTTTCGCTGAGTTGGTCAGATTCATAAATAACCTAACCTAAAATAGTATTGTTATTGAAAAAAAAAAATTAAAGAGCTGAGGGTACTTCATCAACATGGAAACCGTGTCGCAGGATAAAGTAGGGATAAGAGTATTTTGAAAATCCATCACAAGAAAAAAAGAAGAAGGAGAAAAATAGAACCAAGAAAAAAAAAAAAGAAATATTCCAAGATAAATGATATTAAAATATAGTATATATATATCTCCAAGAATTAGAGTGTTTAAAAGGCCCGGACTGTATCTATAAGGCGCTTGACTCCCACCATCCAGTATCCGCACTCTTCATATTTTGTTGTAAGCAGGTCCACATGGATACGAATGGCCGTATTGTAATCGCGTGCCTCGAGTGCTTTAAGTGGGAAAAAGGAATGGTTAATTTTCGACTGTCATATAGGTAAAATAGGAGAGAAACTATATATTTACTTTGCACTAGTAACAACATCTGCTGCACTACCTGCTGCGAGAGTTCCCCATTATTCAATAGATCAAACAGGTTATTGAGACGCTTCTCTGTATCATCAAGCACCCTGCGTTGATGAGGCTGCATGCAATATATTCAATGCCCGTGAATACCGAGTTTATTATTTTTAACTTATTGTGAAAAATACTTACCGCAGCATTTTGTCTTGCACGCACGAGCTCATTCGTCAAAATGGTTAAAATGGGCTTGTGTGAATCGGGAATATGGGAACGGTCACCGGCAGCTATTTAAGGGGGAGGAGAGTACAAATAGTTGGTATGCATAAATAATGGAATAAACAGATGGTAAGAATATCGAGCTTACGATATCGCTTATCTTCTGGGGCGGCCAGCTTTCCGTGCATTTGGGGCCGACCTCTACCTGCGGGTTGAGGTTGCTGTGGCTGTGGTGGGGGCTGTTGTTGCTTTTGCTGCGGCGGCTGCTGTTGGTGATGATGAGGATGAGGATGCGCGGGATGAGCTGGCTGGAGGTGAATAGGAGGAGGTGGGGGAGGAGATAAAATTTTTTGAGGAGGTGAGGGAACGCCCCAGCGTGCTCCTGTGGGTTGTGCAGCATGCTGCAACGGTGAGGCTATTCCACCGGTAGCCGCGGTTGGAGGCGGAGCAGGCGGCCCGGGTGGCTGGAAACTCTGGGCATCCGGCCGATGCTCGCCATACATAGCTGAGGGCATGGCATTCATTTGCGGAGGGGGGGAGAGGGGGGAAGCGACGGGAGGGGGATGAGGAGCAATACCCCCCACATATGGATGATTTCCTGCGGGTGGATGAGTAGGATCACTAGGCGGGATAGGATTCGAATTGTGAAAAGGAGCGGTTATTGGGGAGAAGACTTTATTGCCCTGGAGCTGCTGACGCTTCTGTCTTGTTGGGTCGGGGGATGGGACCATAGGAGGATCATTCCAATGGCCTTGATTGCGAAGTTGAGAAGGTGGTAGCTCTCGGACATTGGATGCTGCTGGGTCTGCTACAGAGTCCATGGGGGGAGGAAGCGATGCGGTAGAGATGGCATCCATATAATTACTGTAGGGATTAGTATATGTATGCGGAGTATTGTAGACTGCATTGGAGAAATAGGAGGACGAGCCTTGAGTGGCCTCGTGTGTATAGCCCCAAGATGGTTGGATTTGAGACTGTTGCTGCTGCGGCTGCGGTTGCTGCTGCGGCGGCGGTGGCTGAGGCTCATGCTGTTGTGGTTGCTGTGGAAGGCCGGGGCCAGGGCCGTAGGGGTGGGGCATTGGATCTTGGGGCCCAGCAGCCTGTGGTTCGTTGTAGTGATAGTAGTTCTGAGGTGAGGTTTCTTGGTTTTGAAGCGACTGATCTTGGGGTTGGAAGAGAGCAAACGGGAAAGGAGGCGCATTGGTACCGGTGATATAGCCACCAGAATGGTAGAGGCGATCGCGCATGATACCGATAACCTCTGGTCTTGAGGTGGGACGTTGACTACGGAAACCCGTGGGTATGAGGTCTAGATATTTCATAGCATGGGCGAGTAGACCTTGGGATGCTAGCAGCTCGGCATACTCGTAGTATTTGGTATAAAGAGGGGCCAGGCGGTATTCGGGGGTTTGACCGTCGGTGTCTTCAGGGGGATGCGTCAGGTTGGGATCCTCGAAGTCGATTGCCTTTCGCAAAACCGCCACCTTCTCCATAAGATCTTGGAGCAGCAAGGAGCGGCGTGAGCTGAAACCAGCGCTGGTGGAGAAGCACTTGCGCTCTTCGTCTTCTATCTCCGAGACCCAAATGCTGACCACCTTCTCAAGGTTTCCTGATGCTAAATAGCACAACCCGGCACTCTCGCGGAAATCCAAGGACTCCGACTGACCTCGCGAGTCAGCCGAGTAAAGCTGACGCCAGCGCTGCTCAAGCCGGTGTCCCAGAGTCTCGCAAAGTTTGACAAATTCATCTGTACGAGCAAACGTGCAGAGCACCACCATAGTTTCCCTCCACTCCTCCAGAGCGGTGTTGTCCACCACGTCGGCCAAATCCCCGGCAATAATTGCTCGGAGTAGTCGCAGGTAGGAGGTGTGGGCCGCTTGTCTTTCAAAGTAGGCTTCCTGTGCGCGGGCCAAAAGCTCCTGCCCTCCACAAATGGCAAGAAGAAGGGCATCCGTGAAGCGATTTGCTGCAATGCAGACATCAACAGCAGATTCAAAGTGGCCCAGGACTACGGCACGGGTTATGCAACGGTCTACCTCTGAATCCCGAGAGGAATACATGTGGAAAAGGCGTTGGGAGTCGGAGTCGGGGGGACGGGGTATTGACGGGGAATCGAGGGAATTCGGTTTGATATTCGCAAAGGGGTCTATAGATGAGGCGGAATTCTGATCCTCACTGAATAGGTCAGATTGTCCAGAATTGAGATCGGCCCTCTCGGCTGGCTCGCTGTTGCCGGCCGAGACGTGCGGGGGATCGCTAGCAGCAGCTGTCTTGGTGACGCCACCTCTATCGGTGCTCTGGTCCACTGACTTCTCAGCCGTTCGAGAATCTCCCAAGTGCATACGTTTGATTGCGGCAGCGACTGAATCCACCACACTTTCTTTCTCGAATCCAAGGTAATTGACCAACTTCTCGCGGGCATTATCGTCAAAGAGGGACCGAAGCAATTTCCATGATTTGCCTTCCCTCAGGGAATCAGTCGCCTTTGCTTCACAGTAAGAGTTCAAGGAATCCGACTTAAGGGCCTCTTCAAGCATAATAGAACGCTTCACAATATCTGGCTCAGTTTTTGGCGTTGAGATGGTCACTGTGTACACAATAGGCTGGGTAGGTGGTACGGCCCCAGGTGCAGTAAGGTTCTGAGCAGGAGATTTAAAGGAGACTAACTTTCCGCCAAAACTGAAAGTGGCGCCCACGGGACGCCGTAGCCATTTGGGTGGTCTCTTAAGCTGAATGGTTGCTGAAGCTGGCGTGGCTCCAAGGGCCTGCTGTGAAAAGGGGTCATATTCGACTTGGTTTTGAGGAGAAGAATCTTTCAGGGAATAGTCTTGTAGGGAGTGCAAATTAATCTACAATAAACAACGTTAAAAAGAAAGAGGAGGGAGAGAGAAAATCTGAGGTGCTTCATACTTTTCCATCGAAAGAGGCGGACGCAAAAATGTCGGGATTGGTTTGATCCCAATCCACTTTGAATGACCAATTGGCACTCTGGGGAAGCTAAAGATCACTCATTGGAGTTAGCGCGTCGTCAATTTCGAGATTTCGATATTCGAATACTTGCCTCGCCAATGATTTCACCGCTTGTTGTATTCCAGCAGATGGTACGGCAATCTTTACCGCAGGAAAGGACAAGCTCCGAATCTTTCTTACACCACGAGACTGAAAGGACGCCTTTTGTATGGCCAATCAAGCTCTTCTCAGGAGCGTGAGCTTGACGCAAATCCCACATTGAAATGACAGGGTTGCTATCGTCTTCCGAGGCCGTAATCAATTGGGTAGCCTAAAAACGAGCAATAGATATGAATAATCCATCATTGCTAGAAGAGAAAGCCATCAAATGAACAACGCACCACATCCGGGTTCCAGACTACGGCCGACACCCCGCGTAGGCCAGCCGCGCCACCCATATGCATTGGCATCATGGATGAGTTGCCCGGAGGAAGATGTAATATCTCGCGCCGATTGCGCAAGTCCCAGATTACGGTGTGTCCCGTTGTCGATGATGTGGCAAGGATATGTTGTACTTGGCAATTCCAAGAGAGATGGGTGATATCCTCCAGTTTGGATGATCGCGACCCGGGCGAATATGGCTTATTTAAATTGTTCAGATCCAGGATGTAGATCTATTAGACAAAAACATGGGCATTAGATTTGGGTCCGATGTTCGCAGGCGAGAGCGCTTGTGCGTTACCTCACCATTCCCAGCAGCTGAGGCTAGGAGATTGTGCTGGAATGGATTGAAGTCCAATCCTCGCACGGATCCTGTGTGTAGCGCCTGAGAAAATATAGGGGCCTTGTCGCTAAATACAATATGGACATCAGCAAATAGGGACAGTGGAAATTTATCTTCCTCCAACGCACCTATTATCATCAAGTATAGCCGCTGGATTCCATAGATTCACCTCGCCATTCTCCAAGCCGCCTGCTAAGATTCCGTAAGGTTTATTAGAAATAGGATAACCCCAAGCGAGACGATTAAATCTACGTAAAATAAACGTTTCAGAGACCGATCCCGAATATGAAGGGGAGAAAACGCACCTAGCATTGGCCGGGATCGAGCCGATGGGGCTTAACCCCTCCGAATTTTGGCGCTGAAGGTCAAGCCGAAATATCTCAAGCTCGGCGGTGTTTGAGAACGAGGCATCCAGCGCGCCTGCCACCGTTCCTGTGGCAATATATGGGAGATGCTGCGCCGGACACCAAGCGAAGGTGGCAGTTCGGTTTATTTCTTTGAGTTTCATCGCGCGCTCGGTATCTGGTCGAGTGATCGCGTTGGCCTGCGGCTGTCTTATAAATCTCTTAGCAAAATGGTACGATTAATGAATGCAGGCGAAGAACCAACCGTCTTTCAAGCAAGGGGGTTCCGCTTGATTTCTCTCTATATTGATTGTGTAGGGAAAAAAAGAAACCGTATTGAAAAGGGTATTGGAAAGGGTAGCAGTGTCGTGTGCACTGATTGTTTTTAAAAATCTACGGCCCTATTGGCCCGTCCAAAAAAGATTTCAACAGCCTAAGGAAATCTTTTATTATAAAATATTGTTAAATAGCGTTGCGAGAAGCTTACACAAGCCATACGGACACCCAATTTTTTAACTAATTAGCACAATGTACAAAAGTAGACTAATGTTGAAATAAATGGAAAGGCATTTTTCAAATGAGCGCTCAATCAGGTGCATCGCCACATGAACCGGCTTCTAGTGGTGGCCATGGCGCGAATTGTGGCGACGAATATGTGGATCGGTGGTTAGTTTGTGGAGAGAGGCAAACAGACCCCCTAATATTCGGAGAGAACATGGACATTTCAGCCCCAAGAGCACTGAGCAAAAAGGGCTCGCTTTGAAAAGCCCCTGACAACAGTGACATTACCAGTTACACCGCAGCCCACGACGAACAGGAGCGGGATGACCTCGCGAGGAACATTATTGCGCAAATGCCTCAAAATAGCCATGTTTATTCGAGTGCGAATTCAGGTAGTTTTTATCTTTGAATAGGGGAAAGACCGCTAGACAATGTCGAGGGAAATGTTTTCGAGACTGGGCTTTTTAAAACATTTGGCAAAAAATCACCCGACCGAAATATGTCTGAGAATTTCCTAAAATACCACCCAAGATTTGCCCAATTCACACTCTATTGATGAAAAAGTAGTGACATGACAGTAAACTTTGCAATGTTACAGCTTGGAATTCTAGTGACTCCTCTCCGGTTTTTTCCATGTCTTCATAGCGTTATTGGCGCCCATGACCTAGCATGATGGGCCCGTACAACGGGAGCAGACATTAGAAAAGCCTCATAAATAAAACTATCGATGGCTGTACCTTGTATGCAATCTGGTTGACCCAGTTTGGCATCATCTTCATCACGGGCATCAAATGGACATAGAGCGGCATATAAATAGTCTGGCTCTCGTCACGATCGAGCACATCAATGATCACTTTCACTACGTGGATTGGCTCCAGGGTCGGCGTAATGAACGGCCAAGGGAAGTAGACGCCGTTAAACAGCCCCGTGTTGACATGGCCAAGGCAAAAGAGGCTGACGTTGATCTTGTCCGCACAATGGCTATATAGTCGTAATCCATTATGGCAAGCGTTGCTAGAATGAATTCATTGTTCACCTACCGTGAAACAATCTCCTGCCGTAATGCCTCGTGCAAAGTGTACACTGCCGATTTCGTCGCGCTGTATACACCGGCCTGTGGGCATCCTGCGAGTGAGAGTGCGGAAGACATGGTGATCTGGAGTGGGTAACGATGTTAAGGTGAAACCATGTAGGGGGATAGGAAAGAAAAGAGAGAAAATCATACTATATGCCCACGGTTATTCTTGATCATGTTGGGTAAAAATTGTTTGATTGTCCAGAGATTCGAGGTAAAGTTTGTGCCCACAACGCTAAGTATACCAGGAAATGGTTAGAATAGAGACACTGGTTTCTTTTCAGGGAGAAGACGCGTACTCTTGTATCTCCTCTACAGAGAGCTCAGTAAGAAGTTTGCCATCCACGACAGCCGCATTATTAACAAGGACAGTTGGGTGGCCCACCTGTAAGGATAAAACAACGCAAACCATAACTACGATAGATCAGAGTTTGTAATAAAATAACCGTACCTCCTTAATGATCTTCTTCGCCGCACTTTCAACTTGCTTGGGGTCGGATACGTCACATTGGTGGTAGATAATATTACCTAACAACAGAAGGATCAGTAAGTAGTCGATAATTCCCGATAAACTGGGTGCGTACTTTGCTGCGTCTCTATGGGATTGCGATCTAGCACGACGACGGTCACTTGCCGAATGGCTAATAATTCAGCCAGAATTTGACCAATTCCACTCGCCCCTATCAAAACATAATTGAGTCCAATGCGACAGAAACAAAAGTACTAGGGAAGGAAATTACCTCCGGTAATGACAACAATCTGTTCCTCCCACTGAAGCTTCTTTCGCCTCTTTATACGAAGCCATGTAGCATGCACTACGTATATGATAACAAGGGCAACCAGATATCGAATTGAATAGTAAGCAATCCAGCTGTCCGTATCGACTTGGAATGCGTAGAGGATGGGGAGTACGACTAAGCCAATAGATGGGTGGAGGACGGTCACTCGGAAAAGCTGGGCTACGAAATCTATGCTGTAAGGGGTTGACATGATGCTCTTTCTAATTTTCGTATGAACAAGAACGAATGTAAAAAGAATGGCCTGTTCCTTCCTATCCGAATAATAAAATAAGAAAGCGGATTCTTCGTGTTAGGTGTCACAAAATCTGATACTTTCAATGGACGGCACTGCATGATCCCAAGGAGCTTAAGCCGTAATTGAGACAATGCATCAACAACTATTTTGCCTTTGAGATCCAAGGTTATAATCCCCTATTTTCCTCGTGGCATCACTGAAAAACTTCTAATAAATCTTTGGTCATCTTAAATAGACTTGTAGGTGTATCAATAGAACGATATTTCTCGAAAAAATTCGAACATTCAATATTGCGCAATATTAACGCTAGGGCATTCGATATGGATGCGTTTACCACTACGCCAGTTATAAAAGCAGGGAACCTCGTCGTTGTTAGTTGGGAGAGGATGCACTTAGTATGACTTGTTCGAAAAGCATAGCGCAGCCGGATCTGTAGTAAAGCTTTAAAATGGAGGATGAGTGTATACATGTAGAATAGTGATATTATGCCTCAGACATATTGTAGTTCGAACTTGTTGAAGCAGTCTCCCCTATCCACCTTAATAGAGATCCCGGAGAGCTGCTCGGCTTTTGTTAAACAGTTTGTATTGACTCGCAGTCTCTTATTGGACATAGAAAACAGATATTAGTGCTGAAGCTCATATGTATATGTGAAATCATTTGGTTTTTCCTTTCATTTTACAAAGCTTATCATTTTTCTAGTCACTTCATCAGTAGAAGAGGTAGATATATATTTCACTAAGGTGTAATAGCAATCCTAACTCGTCAATTGCGCCTGTTCACTTGAAATTTATCTGATCACCTCGGTATACACGCCAGCCGCCTGCACATGTTCAATCCGGATACAAGCGAGTTCTCATCCCGAATCACCACAACTACCACCCAGCATGCCACCACCTACCTAGTGGCCATAAGCGGCAAATTTTTTTGTCATACCGTATATTATGCCCAAAAAAAGAGCATTCAACTTAGTCAATTGTATTCCGGCCAATGAGCAATTTGCAGTGGTAGAAAGTATTCATTGCTACGCTATAGACCCCTTTCCTATATCGTCTGATATAGCGGTAGCCAATAAATGGGGGCCTAGTTTTGAACATTCTAGTGCTGCCAACGCTGCTAGATGAGCCGCTCAACCCGCCTATTTAAATACTGAAATAAGGTCGGCGGGGGAATGATTCAGCTCCTCTGGTCTTGGACATATCCGCCATGAACTCCACGATACCTCATCCGTACTACCCGCGCACGGCCAAGCTACCAGGCTACGTGCCCAACACCCTCTCGATGTATGATTGCCTCGCTTGGGTTGGGGTGCCTGTCGCGTTGACCATGGGCTTGAGCCTATTCTTGCTCCGTCAGCGCAAGGATCTTACCACCCGGGAGAAATGCACGTTTGTCTGGTTCGCCGTGTGTGCGCTGATCCACTCCGTCCTCGAGGGATATGTTGGCGTTAATCACAAGGCAGTCGCTTCGGATCAGTCGCTGCTCGGCCAACTGTGGAAGGAGTACGCGCATGCCGATTCCCGCTACTTGACCAGCGATCCATTCGTGATCAACATGGAGCGCATTACAGCGGTAAGTGGTTAAAAGAGGCACCAAGGTATGGCGCATCTCGTCTCATGCTTCCTTGTCTAGTTCTGCTGGGGCTCCCTCTCCATCGTCATTTGCTACGCCATCTACCACAACAAGCCCTATCGCCACGTAGCCCAGCTGGTCGTTTCGGTTGGCCAGCTCTACGGCGATATCCTCTATTTCGCAACCACGCTTTTCGAGGGGAACCCCCATGTGAATCCGCACTTCTTCTATGTATGGGTCTACTTCTTCTCTTTCAACTTTGTCTGGGTGGTAATACCCTCGATCCTTATCGTTCGGTCATGGCAACACCTTACGAAGGCCGTAGCGCGATGCCAGCACACCGATAAAAAGAAAACCAAGTGATCTCTGTTTGTGTCGTTCATCAGCATACATTGTAATAAAAAAATTGCACATGTTTTAATGCAATTTAAGTTTTGGAATCGTAATCCGTCGAAAACATCCAAGGGCGACACTCGCCGCCCGACAAAAAGTCCGTTTTTCCATTCCACTGCATGGCCCAACCTCCATCCTCCCTCCTTACAAATTTGCACACGCTCGCCAACCCGGAGTTGATATAGGCGTTTCTATTACCGATAAGAGCCCGTCCGGCGGCTATCACTCCGGCAGCATGCGTGCAAAGCAGTATATTCCGAGTGGGGGACGCATCTAGAAGGGCGACTAGATCGCGGAGATATGCTTCAAAACGATCATGGCACTGAGAAATAGTTTCGCAGAGGTGGGTTGTTGTCTCCAGCGGTTTGTGGGTAGGGTCGACGAGTGGAAAGAGGGCGTGCAGGCTCTCCACCGTTGGTATCGTATAGCTGTTGTACTTTTCCTCAGCTCCAAACCATTCCCTTTTGAAGGATACCAGTACAATCAGGGGCAGCGGTGAAAATGAGCAAGCGAGCACTGCATACCTTATTCCATATTCCAGTTTTACATCTAGTTCTCTCTTAGAAGCTTGAGCCACGGCGCTGGCTGTTTGTATGCACCGTGAAAAGGGAGAACAATAAATTAGGTCTAGGCACTTATCGGACATAAAGGCACCTAGCTCGCTAGCCTGCTGCAGTCCGAACGACGAAAGGGGTGGATCGTATGACAGCCGGGTGGGAGAGATCCAAGATACTCCTTCGACGGCGTTCATTTCCCAGTCGGCTCGATGGCCATGCTATAGATTACAAAGTCGATGAAATGGAAAGCTCGCATTTGTTCTGAAAAGAATTGGGTTAGAAAACCTTACGCGAACAATGTAGATGTTTTCTAACATGTCTATAGGCAACAATAGCTCTCGAGAATCTAAATAAATACCTTAAATAAAAGCAGGCGCAAACTGCCAAAGAGCCGTAATAATTTTGCCCCCCCAAATTTCTCCCCTGGAGGCCAATACGAATTCCGACGCAAAGACGGTGCCACAAATCTAGAAATTGATAAGGGGGTGGCGGTTGTCGAGTAAATGTGCCGGGCAGAGAACCCTGGACAGGGCCATTAGTTTCAAAAATTAAGGCTAAGGGAGTATACGAGAAATGAACTTGAGTCAAGAAAAGGCTACTACGCGAGCCTAACATATAGCTCTCGCCCTACTTTAATATAGTTATGTTGATGATTTTGAAGTTCAGTCGATATTTATTACAGTTGATATCATTGCGCTGGATCCTCCAAAAATTAAATACTAAGGCTTCCTTGGCTTAATAATATTTACAGGATAAAGATAAAATAAACGTGGAATGATAGGTGCTGCCTTAAGAGCGGTACTTATCGCTATATCGATGCCTTTTGGAGGCATTTCTCCTTTCTTGCCACTGCTGCCTGGCAGCCGAAGTAAGATCGGGGTTAAATTGCGAGTTGTACTTCCCAATTGGAGCCTCTTCAGGTTCGGGGGATGTTCTGCCGTGGATAAGCTGATACGCTCGCTCGCGTTCCGCTCTTTCTCTAGCTAATCTCTCCGCGCGTAACTCCTCAAGACTTTTGCTGGAGGTGGAGTGGGACGACGAGGACGAGTGCTTATCTCGCTAAGGAAAAAAAAAAACGTATTCAATCAATCCGATCCTAGCGGCGAAACATCCAATGACCGCTCAATACCTTATGGACCCGCGATTTATCCTTCATCCTCCTAGAGTCTTTGTGCTTTTTCTCCTCTTTTTTCTCTAGTATGTCCTTTATTTTAGTGAGGGGATCATGCCGCTTCTTCGAGTACTCGTCCTTTTTTCTGATATTAACAGACATTAGAGCTATGAATACGAATAAATAGAGATAGGAGAGCCAAGACATACTCGGATTTATATCCTTTAGAGTGATGGGATCCTGAGGACGGTTTACTTTGGTCATCTCTTTCCGCACCCATCCACCATGGCTTTTGCGCTATATCATGATTCAAGATATACAAATGTTATGCGCAACTAATGTTAAATACCTAACAAGATCGGAAAATCCAGTAACATACCTTTACTATCCTTATCAAGATACATGTTCATTTGTCTAGCTAATTTCTCTTTTTTTGCCCGCTCCTCCTCCTCTGCTTCTGGATTCTCTAGTTTTGCCGTAGCAGCTGCGTTTTCTGCCTTTTTTAAAAAAAAAAAGCGTATTTAACATCTTTTTTCCAAATGACTCAAGATCAATATATACTTTTTCGAGATCCTCCCAAAAATTAATATGCCTCGCAGGGGCCCCTTCTTCCTCAACTTCTCTAGAGACGGCACTAGTGGTCAGGGCACCCTCACCGACTAAACGACTCGCTTCGGCATGAGAAGGAGGTGCATTGAGCTGATTTTTCTGTTGTGCTCGCTCCCGTAACAAATTTAAGCGAGCCTCGCGTTCCTAGTAGCCACATAGTCATTAGAAAGAATTGGATACTAAGCATCGTCAAAAGATAATTACAGCAATAAGAACACGCTCAGCCTTCTTGCGCTCTTCTTCCGCAGCCTCCTCTTCATCCTTCCTGACTTTCTCTCGGTTCTTTACGTTATAGACATGCCAACTGAGAGGTGAGGTTAATGAAAAATTAGCGAAAGTAAATTTACAGTGGCAAAGGGAGAGCAACGTACCTTTTATGAGGGAGAATATTCATGTCGGTTTAATTTGTGTAGGAATATCGTACTAGTGCATGATGGCCCCATCGACTCTGTCACGATGTGACTTTACAAATTATGGCGCAGCATTTTGTGTATAAAAAAGAACACCGTTGGATTATTTGCAGTTCTCACCTTTTGTTTATGTATTTTTCACTTGTCTTCATTTCTTTCATTTCTGCATTACCTCCCCTATTTTCGGCACAACAATAAGGTGAGTCCTCTTTCATTTCCCTTTGAAATTCACAACAAGCGGGGATGATATAAATTGTTGGCACCAGTCAGACAAAATCTATGGTGATTAACATCCCGGGCTCTCACTATACGCAACAACGAGTAGCCCCTGAGCTTGAATCTATTAGCTTAATTCCATTGGAATTGGAATCTCCTTAAAATGACTAATTTGTTTTTCATGCTATAGTGATATGCTCAGATAATCCACACCTACGAATATCGCTTCGTTGCCGGTCAGCATTGACTGTTTACGCGTAAATTCTCCAGGAAGGGTTTGCTTTCAACGGTTGCTATCGTTGGATGCAGACGCTTTTTGTAGAAAAGCGCTCTATAGCCTCTATTTTGGATTGGTAGGCTCTTGGGGATGGGCTGTACACTATTTTGTTTGAAGATTCACCATCTGAATCTTTGAACTATGTGAATTGTGGTTCAAGTGAAGAACAGGTGCATGGGAAATCATGGATTATCCATTGCGCCTTTTCGGTATACTTAACCCCAGCACTTCCTATGCTTATACCTAATGAATAGTTCATTCAATAAAACTATGATACTATCCCTAACACCATAAATGTTTTGTAAAAAATGAACCAACATCACAGTAGACTCCAGTGCTTTACCGATGAATACTGGATTAAAAAGATATTACAGGTCAAGCATTATAGGCGTCAGACAAGAATTCAGACTTTGAAACAAGATATGCTCCTCAGCTATAATAATAAAACAGGCCATATTTCAAGACTTCAATTATGATTCTATGTTTTGCTCGTTCCATGGTTCGTTCTTAGCCCAATAAATACGAGCAAGGGAGAGTGTGGATGCATCTATGCATAAGGCTGCGTGGAAGATGAAACCACGTTCAGCAGCGCAAAATCATTAAACAAAGGTTGGCCACGATTTAATGATAAGATAGAGAAGAGAGTTCTAGATAATAGAATACAAAAAAATAGTATTAAGACAGCTGCTCCATATAGTTGGACGGCACAAGCCCCTCCTCTTCATCCGCTTGATGGCCCGCCCGCCACCATCCATCCGAATGAGTCTCCACCACCCAGAGTATGTCTCCGCACTGAAAAGAGAGCTCAATGTCGATGGCCTTCGTATAATCATACTTTGCCCTCGCCCAAAATAGTATCCGCTCTCCGCGTCGATTATAGTTCCAACGTGCTAAGATCCCTTCGTGGAGCGCCCGCGGGGGAATGCTGGAGAGATGGCCCTGCCCATACGGGGCTGGGGGATGGCCTTGATACGGGAGGGTAATGTTGGAAGAAGTCATGCCTTGCGCTAGTGAGTACCGAGCTTCCATACTATTGCCTCCTTGCACGTATTGGATCGAGGAGAGAGAGCGGAAGAAGAAGGACTGCGGGTTTAAGCCGGACACGGCAGCCTCAAAGGCGTCTGGAGGTCCGTATGGAGAGGTTGGTGTACTTGACGAATCTTCCTCATATACTATCGCGGTCCGATTTACTATCTGGAGCGATTCTGCATCCCGTTTTTCACCCTCGCACACCTCTTCCGCCGTAAGACTTGCGACCACGATCGACTCTGAAGAATTCGTGTCCGGAGATATCTGACTTTGGGAAATGGAAGAAGTATCCGATCCCATAGAGGATGCAGCCGTCTGGGGTGGAGGCTGCCCATGAAGCTGTGTCGTTGCCTCGGGTATTTTCTCGGAAACAGAGGACGGTGGGAGAGTCTGTTCGGGTTCAATTGTCTTCCCTGATAGATGGGGTGGTAGAGTAGCTTGATTGGGAGAGGTAAGAGAGGATAGCGGTTTTTCCCCGTCTTTTGCCTCAGCATCCATTGCTGTGTTAGAATTGGCTCGTATTCTTCTGGTTGATGAGGATATGGATAGCTTTTGGTTCAGCTGGGAGAGAAGGTGGGCGAAAGAAAGCCTTTTTCCAGAGGAGGGCCTACGCCTGATTTCTCCGGATGGACCAGATGCGTCCTTTTCCACCGATACAGGCCGAGCAGCAGGAGGCTGTCCATCTTGGGATAGACACGTTTCACTAAGCTTTGGATCTGTAGAGGAGAGCATGGTGAGCGTCTGTTGAGCACCATTGGGTGGATCCAGAGATCCACCGTCATTGACAGGATTAGATTGATCCAAAATCACAGGGCTTATTTCAGAGATGGCTTGGGGGGCAACCGCACTCTCGGGGGAGTCGTCTAAACTGATGGTTGTGTTGGTGTCCAAACTTTCAGTGTCCCCCGTTGGTCTTCGTTCTTGTTCCCCCTCTGAAAGTTGGTCTAATATCGGTTGGCTAGAGCTAGGGGCATCCACTGAATAGCGTCTGGGTTTGTTGAAGGAGGGTGTGATATGACTAGAAAGAGTCTCTACGGGCATTGTGTATGATTTTGGTATGGTGGAAGTAGCGATTGTTGAAGATCTTCGTCGTGTGGAAGTTCGGGAACCGGCCAGTCCTGTTTCGTCATCAAAGCGTTGTATTGAACTTGTAGGATAGCTATGAGAGGGAATATCTTCGGGGCTGGGTATATCAACGAATAGCGAGGGTTCTGTGAAAAGGTAGCACAGGTGTGAATGAGCGTCTTCATCGGGTTTGAAATCTTATGAATTACCTGGTATCTCATGAATCATTCCTCGTTGCTTAGCAAACAGGGCAATATCCTCATCCACCTGGAACGAAATATGAATTCATCATCCTCATCGAAAATGGGTCAAGAATCAGACTCACATTGCAGAATTCTAGAGAGACGCGGATGCGCTCACATGTCTACAAGGATAGGTAAATAGTCGAAAAGGGGTGCGATAAGCTGGCCTCCACTTACCTCCTCGTCCGACACACACACCGAGGACAAGATATTGGCATAGTTCCATAAATTATTTCGCAACAGTTTTATTCTGTCCTCCTCCATAGTTTGGAATTGCTATGGTTGGGAGAGGCACTTGCATCCTTTAGAAATTGAAACGCTCTACCACCGGCAAAACCTCTCACCTCGCAGGCGTCTTTCCATTGGCGGTTCCATTTCTCAGCGGCAAGTCGCCCACTATGAGCTGCTTTATGATATTCCTCCTCTAGAGTCCGTAGATTCCATTAATATGTCCGTTACTGAAGAAGGCTATCAGAGCTCATTGATCATCCTTTCTTACCCATGGCCCGTACGCTCTGCCGGAGTTTCAACAGCTTCATACGTATCTACACCAAGAAAAAAAAAGATTGGCTAAGGTTCTAACCAGAGTGCAAGTCAACCCATCTACACTCACGTACCCTATCCGCATCCACTCCTGAGGATGACGCCATGCTATGTTGACAATCCTGCAGCTTGAGGCACTCGTTCTCATATTTCTCTTTCACCTATCATTCATGACCAGTCCAGTTGAAGGATAAAGCAGAACTGAGAAGGTATAGATCACCTTGCCTAAGTATGATAAGTGCAGATGCTTATTTCTACGGGTTTTTTCGATTGTACTTAACTACAAGGAGACCGAATAAAAGTGCATTTTCAGCTCTAGTTGAAAAGAAGAAAAAAACGAATAGTAGCAGCCCAGCTCCAAAGTCTCACCACTTTTCTCTTATCGCTCTGTTCGACAATTAGGTCATTAAGCGGCATTTCTAACTCACACCTAAACTGTCGCGCGAGGTCAAGGTGTGACTTGGCAGACGACTCGAGTTCACGTCGAACAGTATCCATTGAAGTCCGGAGGGTGCTAAGGGGGAGAGAAAGGGCTAAATGAGGCGGCGGCCAAACAGTACAACGAGTTCATGAACGATAGCCCACCCTATCTCCTCTTTTCCTACTGGCATTTTGGCCAACTTGAGCAATTGCCTTCCATAATCCTCTTCAATTTTCGCTCTAATAGCAAAGGCAGAGGAGTCATTCACTCGCTCATTGGCCACAATTCATTTCATATTACCTATGGCTGTAAAAGGTCTTGATTTCTTCGCATGTCTGTTTGCCCCGTTGAGTTCGGATAAGAAGGGTATCGAGGCCTCTATCGTTCTTTTCTTCGAAAACATGCATACGCTTAATGAATTTCCATACTCTCCATGAAAAAGGCATCTCCGTATTACCCCAAAGTAATGAAAAAATAAAGACTCGGATTCGGGGCGGACCTTGTTCTGCACCTCGTAGGTCTCTCCCATAGTAGCCAACTAATGGGAGGAATAGGATGGAGTAGTGCGTTAGAAGAAAAAATTTTTGGACGGGAAAAAGAAAAGAGCACACGTTAGACGCGTTGAATGAATTATTAGCCAGTCACAGTAATAAGATTTTTTTTCCCATGTGGGATAAAATTGGAATATGAAATTAATTATGTGGGATGGCTCGAGACAAAACGTGAAGTTGGTTGAAAAAGCAGCATGGGCATGATTACATATCTATCAATCTATCTATAAATGTACATGATAAGGTCTAGCCGTGACATCTCACAGGTCTCTAACGCTCTTCTCTTTCTCTTCCACCACGTTATCCGTAGTGAGCAAGTTGCGCTCCATCCAATCAATATCCTCGCCGTTGAAATCGCACTCTGCCTGGCTCCTCCATTGTTTCGTCTCCAAGTCCTCTAGTCGGACACCCCTGCTTTCCAGTCCTTCGATGGAGGCGGCAATCTCTTTTCGATCCAACTCATATCGCCTCCGAGAAAACTCCTCGTGTTGTGGCCACCGCGAACCGAGCAGGATTCGGTGAGCACGGTGCAGGCAGGCGAGGGCCAATGTATCCACGGATGGTGAAAGGAGGAAAATATCCGCGGTTTGGCGCCAGGCAATGTGATCTTGTTTACGTGCCTTGTGATAGCGAACTATATACTCTAGCGCCTCTGTAAGATAGCAATTGATCAAGCCCTTATGTGTTAGTGAAAGTTCACCATGCATGCGATGAATGAGCATAAACTCACCTCTTTTTCTGCCCGCCAGGATATATACTTCGGCTTTGAAGCGGAGGGGACCGGGATCGTTAGAATCCTAAGTTTATACAACTCCATATGATGACCGAATCTTTTCTGAAAATGGGGTCTATTCCTACCAGCATCTGGATATATTCAACCGCTTCTTCCACTCTGTTCAATCTCAAGCAACACCTTGCCGCAATCTCCATAATATCCTTCATTCCGCGGCGCTTACTGCTGCACTGCAAGTACTTTTTCACCAGACACAGCGCATCGGCGTACTCTCTTTTTGCGTAGTATTGATTGATCGAGTAAATGAGACGGTTGTAGCCGTCGCGCTCGGCAAGAACCCCCGCCACATCATCGTTTGGATTGACCAAGAACCATTCCGTCGAGTCGATCTTGGCATTGTAGCACGAGGGCGTCTCAGCCTTTGGGATGGAATGAGCCTCTTCTCGAGGCGCATCGTCGCCCGAGTCGTCTTCGACATTGATGAGATGGAAAATGCCGTGGAGCTCCTCTGCGTCTGCATCCATGATCGCAACCTGCTCCGAGACTCTTTCTTCTTTCGATTATTTTGAATTGGATGCGGCGCAGCGCTGTGGAGGCATTGCCACCGTGGCGACTGGAAATCGGGCTGGATTTGCTTAGAGGGTCGACACGTTAGATTTATTAGTTTTTTTGTACCCAGCGTCCGCAACCAGCGACTGGGTGGTGGGTCCGTTTGCCCAAAAGCGGCCGACTCAAGCTTCCCCGATAAGCCTCAAGCTCGTGATAGGGGCAACCAGCGCGGGCCGGCCTATGGGAGGCTCTAAGCTATCGAGGGCAGGCCGTGAATCAACACGGGCGGGCCCGCAACCCCCGACCGCTTCTGCTGCCGGAGCGGCGGTGAATGGTGCGCCTGGCTCGGAGCGCTTTGTCGCACGGAATTGTATAATCCCGTGCTTGCCAAATGGCAGAACCCGACGGAGGCATTAGGAAAGAGCGCTCGGGGACGGAGGTAAGGTTAGCCTTTGCAATTGACTAGCTTGTGTAGCAATATCACATTGACAATTCGGACCAGCTGGGCCCGCTGCGGATTGTCCCAGGTTGCTAAGGGCGAGCTCGAGCTGCTCGCGGCCGTCGCGATATCGGTGGCCGTGCGGCACCGGATTTTTTTTTGGGCCAAGGGGGGGGGGGGGGCGCACAGGAGCATGGCGCCGGGGGTCTCACCTGAGGGCTGCCTCCTCCTCGGCCCAAGTCAGGAAAAAAAATTCACCACGTGGAAACCGACAAACGTTAAGTTTTTCTGTGCGGGGAAGAGCTGCAAGTAAAAGCTAAAATCAAAAAGGGCGGGTAGCAAGCCTCTTCCCGCTTGCTTTTTCCGCCCGCGCTATTTCCTGCCGCCCTTTCCACATCATCTCCCGCCATCTCCTCACCCTCCTTCTTCTCTGTCTCGCGCCGCGCCTAATTGCCGGGCCTACGATTCCCATCCAATCTCAACCCGTGTTTACGCTTCCGCGCCTCTGTGAAATCCAACTCGCCCTGTCTTTGGAGCTTCTCGGGACAAATCCACTCGCGCCGCCATTGCTTAATCCTCTGGCCTCCCCCATTGCTTTAAAAATTCCACCGGCATTCCCTTCACTAACCACGCAGGCTAAACTGCCCACTGGAGAAGAGGTGGAGGGAGGAGGAGGGATGGGGCCATCAGCACGTGCCAACGTTTCGGATGAAGGGGACCTGAGCTACTATGAGGAGAAGTACCGGAAGATGAAGAGGAAGTTGAGCGAAGTATCCAAGGTAGGTGGGCCTGACCATTGGCCTCATGCGCAGCGGTAACCTTGTTTCAACACGATTAGGAAAACGATGCGCTGACGGCCAAGCTGGAGCGAGCTCGACGGAAAGTGCACTTGCTGGTGAAGGAACGGGAGTAAGTACATGTGGGAACCATTCGATTTTGCACCAGGATTCACGGTTAGATTGAATACGCTAGATTGCTGTGCGAGCGATATTTGCGACTGATGCCCGCTGCCGAGATAGAGGGCTCCGAGAGCTCTTCTGAATCGGAGGAGGAGGGACCGCGGCCCTCCAAAGTCGTGGAGGAATCCCCCCGCGAATCGCAGCCAAGTTCTCATAGGGAAAGCCCCCCTAAACCGGCCGCCGTCCCGGTTCGAATCGCCACCCCCCTCTCCTCTACCCCGGGCCGTCCGCAGTTGGGCTCCGAGGCATCGCCCCCACGACAGAGGCGGCAGCGCAAACCCATCGCTGGTCGAGTGCGGCGCGTGCAGCCCATAGAGCGAGACGCAACCGGGGCGTACAAGCTTCCTGCCCAGGTCGGCATCATCACCGTCTACAGCCTGGGAAAGGTTGTCTACGACCGACCTGCTTACCACAACGCGCGCTATATTTTCCCGGTGGGGTTTCACGCGGCACGGCCGTTCATGTCCATGGTCGATCCCACCAAGACGGTGCTGTATCACTGCGAGATTGTCGACGGCGGTGAATCCCCCAAGGTAAGGGACCCTAAAAAAGGGCCCAAAGCTCCCGCGAGGTTGAGCAGCACCGTAATCAGCTCTTGTTTTTTTTTGCAAAGTTCATCGTCACACCCGAAGATCAACGCGATTGCCCCCTCGTTGGACCCTCTGCGACGGCGGTCTGGACCGTCGCGGTGCGTGAGGCCAATGCGCTGCGCAAGCGCGAGCATTCCAACTCTGCGTCGGGGCCTGACTACTATGGCTTCACCCACCCCACCATCGCCAAGATGATCCAGGACCTCCCCAACTCGGACCGCTGCACCAACTATGTTCATCAAAACTTCGAAGAGATGCGCGAGCGCACCGCCCATGGTGTGGCGGCCGCTGCGGTCAAGAAACTGGGGAACTTGCTACGCTACGGAAGTGCAAATCGGCGCGGAACCAAATCTGGCCCCGAGGTAATGACCCTCGCTAATTTCGGCGCAAGTGCTGGGACCTATAGTGGGCATGATCCCGCATCGCAACCCATACAACCACAGAATGTGCAATACCAGCATTATCAGCTTGGAGCTAGTGCTATGGCTGAAGAGAAGAAGAATCTTGAGGAGAGGAGCGAGGAAGAAGAAGAGGAGGAGGAGGAGGAGGAGGAAGAGGAAGAAGAGGAGGAAGAGGTATATGAAATGTTGGAGGATAGCTCATAGTTGGCCACTCCAGGATAGAACGATGCTGCTCTCATGCTCTATGTGGACTCTAATCACCCGCACTCCCCATTTTTGGCTTTCATTAATTAAATGATTTGTATTTTTTTTCCCTCCCTCCCCCCTTTGATTGTTCTTTAATTTGCCCTATAATGAGCTTCCTTTGTCTTAAGCAACTATTTATTTCTTTTACGATACTCGTTTCGGGATGAGGAATTTATTTTATAGCATTTTGTTATATATTATTTAAACAAGATATCCTTAGATGACGATATAGGGAAGGATAAATATCAACAAATGAACATGGATACACTGTAGAAGAGGACGGCGCAAAAAATACGGAAGGGGGTAGCGAGGTCACTGACGGGGGATGGCTGGCCTTGAAGAATGAAGGCGGGCAAGCTATGGAATTCGGTCCTCTTGAGAATGTCTCGGCACAAGAACAGAAACGGCGAAAAGCTTTGCATCTCCATGGAGATGCTTTCTTCAATGTTGAATTCTCCCTCGGAGCCCTCCTTAGGGAGGCACGCAGTGGTGGTTAAGGAAGCTGTGCCAGCTCTCGAAGGGGCCCTGGCCACATTGTTTGCAGGTGTTGCGAGTATTCATTGTGTTTGGAGTGGCGGTAGAAGCGGTGGTTATCTTTGGTGGTGGAGAAGAGAGTTGATATTCAACAGAAAGGCTAAAGGGGAAAAGCGGCCTTGGTCTCTTTATATAATTAGAAATTAGCTCTTGCAAATTTCTTGGAAATTTCTTGGGTCTTGGAAGTGTGGCTAGCAGCCTATCCTGGGGTGGGACTAGGGATATTTCCCAGAGAATCTCGGCCACGGTGCCTTTGTGCTGCCCGCAGCCGTTTTGCTGAGTGCCGAGCCTCTGAAGGCTGGCGGAAAGCCCCTTCCCTAGGGGGCCTCCACGTGCCAAGGCGCCAGAAAAGGAAATTTCTCTTGAGACGTGGTATTTCTAATCCGAATAGGCGCGGAAAAATGCTTGTTTGTGCCCCACCGGAATTGGGGCCCAGGGGATAGGCCCAAATTAGCCGAGCAGTTATGAAAACGTGGACAAATCCATGGTAAAATGGTGGGCAGAGAAGGCTGAAGAACCTCTATAAAAGTAGGAGAGCGGTGAAAAGGTCGCGGCCCGATCTCGGCACTCTGCTCCTTTCTCGCCACCTTGCCTTTCTAGCCTATAAGGAATCAAACCCAATCCCGCCGCTTAATTAATCTCCAATCCGATCTCTTATAATAACCATTCCCTCTTCAATAACAATATCAAAAGTGCATCCCAAACTCTTATGAGCAAATCTAGTGAAAGGAACAGAGAAAATAGATCTCCCATGTTGATTAAAGATGTCCCAAAACGATTTAGGATGACCATTCTTTACAACGCCAGCTAATTCCTTCAAAAAACGCGAATATGTTGTCCATTTGGTTTGAAGGACAAAGAGGCCTTTCTCATTGACCCAACGAGGGTCGGAGCCTTGTAACTAGTAATAGCAAACAGATTGATATCGTCCCTAGCAAAACTCGCCAACTGCCAAAACCCCTCTATGACAATTGCCGGTACTCCAATTTTAATACCACCACGCCTAGCATGGTTTGGGGATTTTATTTATCAAATACATTGGGTTTCAATAGGAGATATTAGATAAACCCTGTCAATGGCTTCATTTCCATCGATGGTCTTCTCCACTTCCACGGAAAATTGTAGAAGCTCCTCGTATGACTCCTTGTTAGCAGCCATTTCTTGGCTCCAATCGATTGAATCCGTACATTTTATTATTTTCTAACCTTATATTAACCAATCAAGTAGCCTCTTGGCTTCATAGAACACTTCGTCCCTAATGTATTGTAATGGTAAACTATCCAACTACCTTACTTGAAATAGGCTTGACATACGTATCAAACCTACCTCCATGACCATGGGGGCAAATGGGGTGTTTGCTTTTGGATTTGGTGAGCCCGATGGGTCATGCTTCTAAATCATTAAGCCACACTTGATTCTCCCTTATTTCCCCTATTTTTCCTATCCCGGGGAAAAGGAGGAGCAGATCATAAGAATAATAAAATGGTAAGCACTTATATGAATATTCTCTTTTTCTAATTTCTCTTCTTCTCTTTATTCCTCCATGCGCGGATGTGGAGATGTTTCTGAGTAAGATCCGAAGCTATGCAAGGTATCTCTGCTTGAAATGGCGTGTTTTAACAGCACTGAGGATTTGGGTTGCATTCGAACTTAAAGATTTACACCCTTCCCCCCCCCCTCTACTTGCAAACTCTCTACATCACATATCGACTTGTAGAGGGTAGCTTCACTAACTCAGTATTGAGGATGATCATACAGCCGTTACCACTAACATTCTATCCGCGAGAAAGAATGAAAGTCTTGTCCAGGAACTCTGAATTTCAGATGTGGAAATGCGTTAAATAAAGAGCTGGTCTGACTGCACCTCTGTCTATGAAGCTCTAGATTCTTGATTTTAGCTTCAAATACAGATCTTACTGCAAATTAGGCCTTACTTACTGCATCCATTATCTAGATTGCTTCCCTCTAATGCGCCCCATGGCTTATAAGAGCAAAAAAATTCGAGTGTAGGAAAGAGTATAAAAAGGAGCCTGCTTTCGCCTTCCTCTCGCTTTCTTCAATATCTCTCAGCGCACTTCTTAACTACACCAAAACAGCACTACTTTCCCATCCACCTCCACCCAGCAACCATGAAGTTCATTGCCATTCTCTCAGTGTTCGTCTTCTTCGCCGCCATTTCTGCCGCTCTCAATACCGCCTCCCAGGATCTCCAGAGTCAATCTAATGCCGTTGACCTCAAGGTATTTCTTTGATACATGGGCAGGCTGTCGTTGAGTTGAATACTAAATTATTTGCGTTCACAATAATTAGAAATCAGTGGACATGGTGAAGCGATGGGATGATTGCTGCCAAGACGATTGTTGCAACGACAATTGTTGCGATGATAACTGCTGCCACGACGATTGCTGCGACGATGACTGTTGCCACGATGACTGCTGCCACGACGATTGTTGCGATGATGACTGCTGCCACGACGATTGCTGCGATGATGATTGTTGCCACGATGATTGCTGCGATGATGACTGTTGCAACTGCTAAAAGGTTGTCAAACCTCCCTTTTCTTCAACTATTTTGAAACCAGAACGAAGAGGCATTCTTTTTTCTTATTTTTGCACTTTGCATCGAATTCCATCAAAATATTCTACTCTTATTCAATTTTATTTTTACTTTTCCTCGAATATGTTGTCCTAGCGCGACATATTAAAGAGATCAATTCAAGATCG
This sequence comes from Calcarisporiella thermophila, assembly GCF_041956535.1. Classification (NCBI taxonomy): domain Eukaryota; kingdom Fungi; phylum Calcarisporiellomycota; class Calcarisporiellomycetes; order Calcarisporiellales; family Calcarisporiellaceae; genus Calcarisporiella; species Calcarisporiella thermophila. Next base: position 396,324 of record NW_027192206.1, read on the forward strand.
AAAATAAAATTTTTATCGTCTATCCCCCTACGTGCTTGAATTATGATTTCCAAGTGTTTTTTCTCTTGGAATAACAATCTGAAAGTTTGTGCTGTGCTACATGGAAGAAGAGGGTTGAATCTAGCAACGCTGCTGGCAATCGCATACATTTTAATAAGATGGTAGCTTGATATTGCGAAGAAGTTGAATGCACGACAAAAGGAACAATGATTAATAAGGTTGCTAGAGCATGGCTTCATCTTCAACTCTGTAGGAGACCGAGCGGGCATTAGGAGCCTTCCGAACAACACAATTTAAGGGCATATCCCGGGAAGTGGCTCTCTACGTGATGTTGAAAATGCTTATGACTTCTTCGAGCTTATTTAGAATACAGAACCTTTTGTCTCTGACCACATGTTGATTAAGTTACGTCGAAATGGATGATATGCGTAATCAACCTTAAAAAGGCCCCCCTTCCGGTCTCTCAAGCTTATCTTATTTTTGCACAAATACCTAGTACATATTTTTCCCTGAGTGGCTGACTTTAAAGAAGCCATTGACGCTATCCTGAGCATGGCTTAACCTTGGGGGTATCTACATAACATTCTTGATAGGCACATTAACCGTTATGCTCCAATCGGTCATTCAGGGGGGTTGACCTGCGAGCAATGGTAGGAGAAGTGGATGGGGGTGCGATGATGGGATGGGCCAAGAGGAGCGGCCGGCTTCGAGTCTATGGCGGTGCCTAGCCCACTTTGGGAGAAGACCAGTCTTGGAGCCAGGAATTTCCTCAGGACCGCTTGGAATCCTAACGTGAAATGGAGCCGACCACGGGCCTGTTTGTTTTCATTGGATTAATGGTTCATGTCACACAAACATACGTGCCGATCGATTGGGGAAAATGGAATTTATTTTTCAGAGCACCTTCATTTTTCTCCACCCATCTTGTACAGAAAAACAAGAATCACGTCACCGTCATCCCTCTCTCCCATCGCCATTGCTTCATTCTCTCCTTATTTTCTCCTTTTTGTTTTTGCGTGATTTGAGGGGAGAGCGCTTATGTAAATTCTCTCCTGTCACTGTTTTTCTTTTTCCCCATTTCCATTCTTTAATCACAGCTTTGATTGATCGTCATCTCTCCGTCTTAGCATCTCCGGATTGCGATCCCTACACAGCCTAGGATCATCTAAAATAATACTATCGGTAAGCATTGTGTTGATGGAATGCGGGCGGCGATGTTGTTTTCCTTTGCAGCAATACAGTGGAGCCTGGGTTAACATTTCTATTGTTTCATTCATCAATCCGACCCTATTAGAGAAATGAGAACACATAGAACACTATGGATAGTCGCACTTCTCGCCCTCTTGTTAATTGCAGCGGAGGCAAATATTAGTGATGGTGGCCGTAGAGTGGTAAAACGGCAAATAACAATCCAGCTTCCCGACGAAAAGAATCCACCTCCACCCGATAAGAATCAACAAAACCCGGATAAGAATCAGCCTCCTGCCAATGGGAACGCGGGCAATGCAGGCAACACCGGCAATAACGGTAATGCGGGTGGAGGTGCGAATGGTGGTGGGGGTGGAGGAACTGGTACTGGGGGCGGCGGCGGCGGCGGTGGAGGA